>NC_044194.1:34183602-34303602 GCF_900880675.1 Sparus aurata
TATGTGTGCTGGCTAGCACTCTCAGACATAGAGCAGCTGTTCATTAGAAATGTGTGAGCTGAAGAAACAACACAGACGATAATCACAGCAATCTCTGGCTCATTAGAGACAGAAAAGACCAACCAGGTAGAGTCCCTACACACACACACACACACACAGACACACACACACACACACTCACATACATACACACAAACTCATGCGCTCACTCACACAAACGCCCGTCTACCTGCTTGTGATCATAAAGCTGATGTTAATTTCAAAAGACAATAAAAAGATGTTAAACAAGCACGTAATACAAGCAGCTACAACATGTCAGTCAAATCACTGACCCACAATTCAGATCCCTGCTCTGCAGCCGATCTGATTCAATGCAGACAGATACACACATTAATGCATAAGGCAAATGGAGAACAGCTGTTCTCCAGAAGGTGTTAACTAAAATAATAATCATCAACAATGTAAAACAACAACTACATAAAGGGCTGTCACATTAACTGAATCCACTGCTGCTGTTATTCTCTCTAATAGACAAACCACACAGTAATTGCACATTAAATTCTGACATCTAAATATAAGGAAAAATAAATAAAAACTTCTCTGTCATTTTATTTGACATTTTAATCTGTTGGGTGTTAAGGCTCAGAGGCAGCAAGGCTGAACATATTTGGAGTCCTAGTGAATTACCCAAGATAAAACCCTCGGCTTTCATGGATGTCACCCTGATTTTGATGTTTTATGGGCAAAGGGATGGAAATGTCTGTCAGTTGGTCATTCCACCACTCCATTGATGAAGATAACAGGAGAAATGGCTGAACTTGATTGATATGTTTTGTCAATGAAAAATGTTGCAAATGTTTGTGCAACGGTCATTTTAGACAGGGCCAAAGGGGCATTAATGCAAAATTGATTTATGGTTTCAAATAAATGTGTAAAAAACAGAACATTTTTCTTACTCCCAATAGAGCACACTGCATTTGATTGGGTTTGGTAAAAAAAACAAAACAGATTTTTGATACATTTAGATAAGCAGGGTGACATCATGTGACTGTGCCTTCTTGAACCATTACACACATGTCACAGTGTTGGCATGGCAGTCATGGGTTTTGTTCCTTTTTCCCTCACTTGCCCTCTCCCTGTGTCTCTGTGTTCATGGGTGTGGCTGCTTGTTCCTGCTGATCATCATCTCACCAGCTCCAGCTAAATTATCCTGGTCTCTTCACCACTCTGATGCCAGATTGTTTCATTGAGTATGGTGACTATACCTACACTCAGTTTGACTTTTTGTTTATTATCTCTGAGTATTCCTAGTGTTTTTACAGTGCTTTTTCCTCCCATGTGTGCAGATCCTTCAGCGTGGATGAGGTGACAGTTGCAAGAAAAAAAAACTGCAATCAAAATAACATAGCTGTAAACACAGCAGAGTGTTTTTTATGTTTGGGATTAGGAACAAAACACACAGAATGGAAAACAGAGCATATACACCCTCATTATCATGTGAAAGTGTTATAAGGAACACAGGTTCATTTTACCACAACAGATTCGACCAAGACCCAAACTTGGAGTCCAGAGTGCATCTAATTTACTCATGGAACTCTGCTCATATCACATGCTGTCATTTCCTTGTCTAGTGTATTTGGGTTGTATAAATATAAGCGTAAATCACATCTGAGAGACATAATAGACAGGCAAGCCCTTCACTGATGCTTTGTGCTGCCTAACCTGGTTGGCTCTAACTTAGCGTACACAGCCTGCCTCACACTCAACCACACACATACTGTAAATACAGACAACTGCAAACTACTGGTGCCAGTAAACACACTGGACTGGAAAAAGACCACATCTCACAGTTCTGTGCCATGCACAGACACACAAACACACACACTTTTTAAACTGAGTGTGTCATCAGCCAAGCGAGGGAAGCAGGTGGTGGGCAGTGTGTGTGTGTGTGTGTGTGTGTGTGTGTGTGTGTGTGTGTGTGTGTGTGTGTGTGTGTGTGTGTGTGTGTGTGTGTGTGTGTGTGTGTGTGTGTGTGTGTGATTGATGATGGGTCACATCTTGCTGTGCTCTGAAACACTTCACTGATTCAAACTGCTGAACCAGCAAGAGGCTGTCTGTGTGTGTGTGTGTGTGTGTGTGTGCGTGTGTGTGTGTGTGTGTGTGTGCGTGTGTGCGTGCGTGTGTGTGTGTGTGTGTGTCACAGTGAATCTGAGCCAGAGAAACACAGCTGGTCAACAGAAGTTCCCAGGCAGCTGCTCCCCAAATAAAGCTTAAATGCCAGCAAGTCTGCAGACTACTTTAGCAGGTTTTTAAACTTATTTAGTTCACTGTACACATTTTAGTTAGCACAGCAAAATGCAATAAGCTATAGAAAATGAGTGAAAAGGATATCCAGAATCAATTTGTAAGATGTTAAATGAATAAATCATGTAAGGCATACAATGCAGAATTTGTCAGCTGCTGAGAGCAAACACACCGTTCATAACTGTCCTCTCCTCCTTCGCTCAACTGGCAAGACAAGTGTTGTAGCTCAGACCGACCCTTGGTCAACCAGACACACAGACCTGGCTCATGGCCACTGAATTTTATAGTCCCAACCTCACACCCTGCACACTGTGAATAGCAGAGGACTGGAGCCCAGAAACGTCCAGAACACAGCATAATACCAAGAAAGTAGTAACATAGAGGTGGATACAGACAGCACCATACACTTTGATCAGGTCATAAATGAGGAATAACGTTAAATTTTTTGCTGCAGTTAAGATCAGTTCACATGCAGGAACCTGTCTTGTCTTCTGTATTACAGTGCTTCAATTACTTTGAGATGAGGTGTATGAGTATGGAGCATAATTGTGTGCAAAAATATATTTCTGAAAATGTTAAGACTTGAACTCTGCCAGGGTTTCTTTTTCCTCTACAAATAAAGCCTTGCTGTATTTATTTCCCTACAATGGCACTAAGTACATTTCTGAAATATCACTGTGTATATAGTGTGTGTATGCTGCCTGTGTGTGTTTGTCTTTTCCTGTGTGCTGGCACGAGTGTGTTCTTTAGCAGCGGACTGAATGTGTCAGTGTGTGTGCTGAAGCATAAATGTGGGGCATGCGTATGTGTTCATGCATGCAGTGAATAAATTCCAAGTGTGTGTGTATTGAAGCATACAATGTATTAATTGGACGTGTGTGTGAATTCAAATGGAGATGAAGTTCATACACACTCAAACAATGAAAAAAAACTTTCAGACAGTGCTCTCATTTCCAACAACTGCATTAAAAACTCAGATGTACTTGGGTGGGTTTAAAATGTTTGAGAAACAATACTTTATGATGTATTTATATTCCTGGGGATCTACTGAAAGGCCCAGCGATGTCTGATGTCTGTTCAAAACTTTAGTCCAGAGCAAGAAATCTTGACATTCACCTGATAGACACTAACAATCTAGATTTTATTAATACCCTCTTTGGCTGGCTGAAGGATGATGGTTTGTTTGACAGAGGATACCTTAGTGACGACTATCTGACACATGAGCTTGGATCTGAATTATGTCCAAATGATGGAGTCTAATTTGATTGGGTAAGGTCCTGCAGAGGATTCATGTGTGAGTGTATTAGCACGTGATTGGATCTAAGCAGACTCTATCAGCTCTGACCATGTGTTGCATTACAATCATCACTGGAAAAAAACATTTTAATGTTTTTGGAGACAAGATGGAAATTCACAAATAATTTCTCATCTCACACTGCCTGTTCTGAACCTCCGGACACCCAGTGTCTGCTAACAAAAGTATGCCAAGTATAAGGGACAGCCAGTAACTATGTCAACACACAAATTAATCATTCTTATGAGACAAAGTCAAACAATACTTAACGATCATAAACAAACACTGTACAACAATATGGCAGCATGTAAAACTGGAATATGTTCTTATAGTTTTTGTCATATTGATATCATGTATTGTTTTTGCTGTACTGTGTGTATATTATAAACCACATACAGTGTTGGGAAGATTACTTTGGAAATGTAGTTGGTTACAATTACAAGTTACCCTGTTGAAAATGTAATAGTAGTGTAACTATTTCAATTACTTTCTCAAAGTAATGTAACTAATTACATTTGATTACATTATGATTACTTTTCTTAATTTTGAATGAAATCTCTCAACTGCTAACCATTTTCACATTTTAAGACCTATAGTGTGCAAACCTTTCAGTTCAAAGGTTTAACCATATATTATGAGTCTGACCTTAGGCCTGTACTGCGAAGGAGGCTCACTTCCTCACTAAATAGAGCGACAACGGGCTGATTTCAGACAAGAGGAGCAGGTTGTTTTAATGGAGAGAGTATGAGCAATACAAAAAAGCCTGATCACAGCCTGAAGCAACAGTGTTGCTCCAAATATGACAAGAGGAGGCTGATTTTAATTTCTGACAGCTCTACATTGGGCTGCTTTTAAATATGAAGCTTTAGAGGAACAACAACTGTTGTTTTAAACTGTGTTAAATATTGTTTTCATATATTTCACTGATCGCAATTATAAAATGCCAGTGTGTGTTTTATTGAAAGCGAGGCAGGGTGTGCGTATGAAAATAGGTTACAGTGGGTTTTTTAGGTGCTGTAACTACAAGCAAATCTCATGTTGTCTCTGTACAAAGACCTTTTTAAATGTGAGAAAACACAGTACACCTACTCAAGATTTGCGTTTGGGCAACACATAACAGGCGAAACAATTTATTCATGGCCACATTAAGTTAAATTATCTGTTCTGCTGCGAGCGCACAACTTCTTTCAGTGGTGACTGACTGTATATAAAAGTAAATAGGCTATAGCCTAATAAATGACCTCCTGACGCCAGTCGGATCATCAGCTGAGCAGCGTATCCCCTCAGCTGAACATCTGTAGACGGAGACGCTCAGAGAGAAAGTCAACAGCAGCGGATCAGCGCGATCTCTCCCCCCGTACAAATGCTCCGTTCTGATCCAGCTCCACTGGACTTTCAAAGTAAAGGTGACGTCAGCTGTAAATGAGTTAAATAGTGAAACAGCGGCGCTTTTATAGCCGATTTTATTATAAAACTCTGAACAGAACCTGGTCGGGACCAGGTTATGAGCTAAGCATAAGTTACCATGGTGATCTAGCCGGGTAAAAAGAGAGCCACCTTTGTAATACAGGGAAGCCTGGCCTCTGTCTGTATAAAGTGTTTTTGTATTTCCAGCCCAGGAACATCTTGTGCGCTGCCGACACTGTTGCTGCTGAGTCTGACTGCCGCCGTACGGTTTGTCGGTTGAGTCGAATGGCACATGACCAGAGAGAGCCAATCACAAGCGTCAGTTTTGGAAGGAGGATGTTGATATGAAAATAACTAAAAACAAACATGAATCCAGGGGGGCAAAAACTATTTGATAAATCCGAGCTTTTGCTGTGATTTTTCAAATGTAACTTAAGTTGTAATCATTGAAATTTCCAAAAGCAACTGTAATTTAATTACATATTTTCACCCAGTAATGTAACGGATTACAATTACGTACATTTTGTAATTAAATTACGTAACGTTGTTACATGTAATTCGTTACTCCCCAGCACTGACCACATATTGCAACTTATTTAAAGCACTGCTGTAATTTTCTGGGTGATATGTGAAAATGAATGAAAATTTGGTGTTCAAATCACACATCGTTATTCATGTCTATATTCATAATACAGTATGTAGGCTATTACTTCAGGTTTTTTGGATGAAATGTGTCTATGTACACATGATATACAAGAATCATCTCTGACAAATATAGCAATAAAAACTTGATGTTCTGACTGGTGTATTTGGTTTATTTCACTTGTCAAAGTGAAGACTGAGCAGAAGTAAAAGTTTTTCTCCATCAGTATAGTACAGACATCATAGCTTCCTATTATATTTACATCATTGGGGCTGTTTATAGGGATTACTGGTTGCACCACTGGAACACTGGATTATTTTTGCACTTATAAAACTGGTTGTGGATATTCCATGATTCTAAGAAGCATGGCAATGAGACGTGGAAGATTCTGCATTGATGCAGTTGTGCTCTCTTCCTTCGAATTGTGAGTGAACATTAGGCTAACATTACTTACTGTTTGGAGATATAGCAGAGAGGGGCAGCAGTGATAAACACATCCAGGATTTTAAAAGTGGATATCTTGGCGTACATTTCAGACTTTGTAAACTTACAGGGAAGCATGACCTTGACAAGTTTCACAATGTGTGTCAAATCTCCCTCACAACAAATACTAACCAGCATTGACGTGCATGTATGGGCTGTGTATGGGCTATTGTAAGAGGCAGAAAACCAAGCGGGCTTATTTGAAGCCTCTACCTAGATAATGTTAAAAATTTCACAATATACAAAAAAATCATATAACTATATAAAAGTGATAACAAGCTAATAGTAACAAATTATATATAATAACAAAACAAAAATAATAACATTAATATAAAAGTAAAGAATGTGAGTGTGTAATGTGTATGAGTGTGTGTGTGTGTGTGTGTGTGTGTGTGTGTCCGTGAGAGGAATATTGGTTGATACACCTAATTTATTAATTCCAAAATGAAACATGGAGACATGGACAACAATACATGAAAGAAGCAATTACAAAACAGCAGTTAAAAGATCTTTTAAGTTTCTTTTGTAGCATTTTATAGAGGGAACAGTTATTGCCAGATGGGAAAAGCCATTCCATAATTTGGTACCCCTAAATCTTATTGAAAACTGACCTCTACAAGTAAGAAATTTAGGAAGATGAAGATCTGAAGATTGACAAGTTGAGTTGGAATAGACCTGCGAATTTGCTTTAAAGTAAGTCTTGAAATGCTCAGGAATATTCCCTTCACTTGAATGTATTTTGTAAATAAAAACCTCATATTTGAGAAATAGTGATGTCGAAAATAGTAAGAATTTGTAGTTTATGAAATAAAGTAGCAGATGGGATTTGTGACTTTGATACATTAAACTGTAATAAAGAGTAAGAAGACAGTTTGTGGTGACAAGATGACTGACCCTCCTTATTTTACCAATAGATTCATGTATTTTTCTGCTAACCCAGTGAGTTTGTTCTTTCTTTCCTTACTCAAACTCTCATGAACAATAATTCCCAGGAATCTTGAAGATGACACTTGAGGAATCTCAACAGACTCAATTGTAATGTTAGATAAATCCTTAGAATATGATTTTTTGCCACTGAAAATGAAAAAGTAAAATTTTTTTATATTCAAAGATAATTTATTTAATCTGAACCATGTAGCATAGGCAGTTAAACCAGCATTAGCATCCTTAATCAGTGAACTGAAATTTGAATGACAGAGAACTAGAGTTGTATCATCTGCAAACATTATTGAGGAAAGGATATTAGAGACATTAGACAAATCATGAATGTATACAAGGAATAATAATGGTCCCAGAATGGATCCCTGTGGAACCCCACAGAGTAGTCTGGCTTTGTTAGAATAGCAACTCTTAACACAAACAAACTGTCTTCTGTTGGAGACATAATTTTTTAACCATTTGTGCGTAGTGTCATGAAAACCGAATTTATACATCTTTTACTTTTTTTTTTTTTTCCAGTAAAATATTATGATTAACTGTATCAATAGCTTTTGAAAAGTACTAGTAGTACTTGTAGAAAATACTACAAGTAAATTCAATGTTTCAATTGCAGAAGAATGTCAATCAGGTGAAGCAAAGCCATACAAGTGGAGTGTTTTTTTTTTCCGGAAACCATACTGGTGTTTGTAAAGAATTGAATTAGAATCTAAATGAGAAAAATCCTTTTGTAAATAATTTGTTCTAATATTTTTGAAAAACATGGCAAAATAGATATGGGTCTATAGTTATTAAAACAACATGGATCATCAGCTTTAAACAGAGGAATCACTTTGGCAACTTTTAAATCCTCTGGTACAACACCTGTTTTCAAAGACAGGGAAAATATGTGAGCAAGTGGCTGCATTATTGACTGTTTCACCTGTTTGACAAGGAATGCAGTAATATTGTCATGACCGACTGAAGATGTTTTTAGTTCATCAATTATGTCACTTATTTCTTGGATAGCAGGGGACTTAAAAGAAAAAATAATAGGAAAATGTTTCAGAATAAAATCAAGTGGATTACCATGACATGCAGAGATTTTGTTAGCTAATTCATAACCAATATTAACAAAAAAATCATTATATTTTTGAGCTATATCAAATGCATTTTTCAGAGAATTTTCACCATCCAAAAAGACTGAAGGTAGCTCTGAGGCAGTTTTTCCTCTTTGCAACAACTGATTTATCACTTTCCACGTGGTTTTAATATTGTTAAATATGTTTCTTTTTTGCAGATCTAATGGAATTAATATATTTATTTCTATAGGATTTATAAACACCATGGATAAGAGGAGTAGGATTTGAGCCATATTTTCTGTATAGTTTATTCTTTTTCCTCAACAGCTTCAACAAATCAACTGTAAATTGTACTGGTAGAACTTCCAATTGGAATACATTCATTAAAACTAAAGCTAATAAAATGTTGATATGCTAACTCAGCATTATTTTCCTCATATAGGTCATCCCACGAAATACTGGCAAGCTTGTCTTTAAATTTTGAAATATTTGGCTTGCTCATAATTCTTTTGTGCATTATTTTCTTGGTATGTTTAGCTCTATTAACCTTGATTAAAGAGTACTGGAATATGGGAAAATGGTCTGACAAGTCTAAACTAAAGACCCCAGATGTCATTCCTTCACTCAAAGAGTTAGTTAAGATGTTATGTTATGTAGTTGCTGAATTTTCTTTAACTCATGTAGATTTATGAATAAGAGGGAAAAGTAAATAAAGAGAATAAAGAATATTGAGAAAATCCCCAGTGAGAGTATCTGATTTATATTTAAAGAGATTTATATTGAAGTCTCCTAAAATGTAGCAGTTTATCCTCATTGTTTATCTGATCAAGAGAATTTGACAAACTTTCATTAAAACCTTTGATGATAGAGTCAGGTGGGCGATAAATAACACCACCAACAACATTCTTTCCACCAGAGAGCTCTACAAAAACAGATTCCACCTCAGCCAAATCAGACTTTAGAGAGAGATCATGCCTAACTTTAAATTCATGGTCACCACTGATAAACAGAGATACTCCGCCTCCAGATCTATTCTCTCTTAGGTAGTGAACCGAATTGTATTTAGGTCATTTAAAAATGTGTCTAGAGTCCTCTGTAAGCCATGTTTCTGATAAAGCAATAACAGAAAAATCATGTTTAAGTGAAGATAGATAATGCATGAATTTGTCATAGTTACTGGAAAGACTTCTTAGGGTGTCTTCAGGTGAAAAGTAGAGAATATATTAGGAGGCATAGAAACACACAAATCTATGAGGGGCCGTATTTTCTGTCAAACACACATATATTCTCCTTTCACACACATACATTCTCCTTTCACATACGTATATTTTCACTCTTGCGTACACATATATTCTCCTTTCACACATATACATTCTCATTTCACACATATACATTCTCCTTTCACGCACATACATTCCCCTTTCACACACATACATTCTCCCTTCACACACATATATTTTTTCATTTTTCATGTAAAGGAAAATATGTGTCTATATATATCTGAAGAAAATATATGAATGTAAAAGAAGATATGTCTGTGAGAGAAGAATATATGGTTGTGAGATAAGAATATATTTGTGTGAGAGAAGAATATGTGTGTGTGAGAAAAGAATATGTGTGTGTGAGAGGAGAATATAGATGTGTGTGTGAGAGAAAGTGCAGTGGACAAGGAAGTAGTTTAGTGGAAAAGTGCTGTGATTGGCTGTTTGGATGGGACTGGGTGGGACTCCCTGAAAACTACTTTTGTGAAGGGACGCCATTTTTTCTCTGGCGTGTGATGGCCTTACCAGCCTTGTGTAGAAGCTGACAGCTAATCACTGAAACGCCTCTGTTGTTGGCTGAATAGCCCCCCGCCTCAAAGGACAGAGGAGCTGAGTGGATTCACTTCATTTTAAATGGAAATAACCCCACAACTGGAAAACTCTGACGTGTGTGAAAACTACTGCAGGCTGCTTTCCTGTGGCAGTACAAAGAAGGTTCAATGAAGATCAAGGATTGATTGATGCTCACTTCAAACTTGGAAGCTGTAAGTTTTGCCCTTTCTTATGATGCTTTACTGTTTATTTTTCATGTTAGCCTGTTGAGCCTAGCATCAGCACTGTCCTTGTCTAACCTGGCTAATTTAGCATCGCTGGACCTATGAAGTATTTAAAACCTTACTGAGGGACAGCTAAAGGAGGATGAGGTGGTGTGTAAAATGTCTGTATGAGTTTTAAGTTACGTGAACATGACATGAGCAGTAGAGGTGTATAAGTTATATAATTTAGCAGCTAACGTAAGTTACTGTGCATGGCATCACAGACAGCTAAGCCGTTAGACTCGTTGTGTCTCTCCCAGGCACAACACTATTAGTCAAAAGGTTTTACATTTTATCAGTCTGTTAGTCAAACAGTGATAACTCCCGAGGCACGTTTTATGATGAATGCAGGACGTGAAACCATCACTACCCTCAGAATATCAGTATTGCATTTGACAATGGATTATTGATTAAGCTAAATGTCTGAACGCTTGGATGATGTCATTCTGCATAATAATTAGCCATGTGCTTCTGTTTGTTTGAATACTGGACAGATGAAGAAAGATAAATTCGCCTCAAATTAGATTCATATCAGATCATTTTCTGTTTATCTCTAGCACATCAGAATGAATTGTAAATAAAGGGCAATATAAATGGCTAAATGTAAATTTGCCTCTGTCCTCCATCAGCCATCTGACCATGGCAATAGGAAGTGAGCAGGTAAGTCATGATCAGATGGCTGATGATGGACATAAGCAGCAACAATGATTAAGACATCTACTCTAATGTAAATGAGGTGCTTGGGTGAATAAGAAATAATCAAAATAGACCTTGTTTTAGAAAAAATCCCCCTGCAGAGGCCAGTTTCAACTAAACATCTTATTATGGGGGGTCTGTGTATTTTTCTGCTTGTCAGCTCCAAGTCTCCCCTGTTGCTGTCATGTTGTCCTGAATTGCATTATAAACAACCCAGAGCATCACTAGGAGAGTGTCAGTCACAACACAGATCATAGTCTAAAGCAAATGCTCTATTTAATCAATCTCTTCCTCCATACTGGCAAACAATGTTTTGTAATCAATTTTTTGCAAACTGTTGTTGCATATATTGGAGGTGATTTTGTGAACTGTAACTGTTCTGCACACAGGCCAACATACAACTACAAGACCGACCCTGCAGACACCACCACATCTTTGACAAAGTTGACAAACATGTTGTGAGTTACTCAAATATCCCTTAATTTCTGTATATATATTTATTAGTTGTCTGTTTATCCGCTTAAACTATCCATCCATCCATCCATCCATTCATTTTCGTCCATTTATCCAGGGCCGGGTCGCGGGGGCAGCTGCCTGAGCAGGGACACCCAGACTTCCCTCTCCCCGGACACTTCCTCCAGCTCTTCCGGGAGGATCCCAAGGCGTTCTCAGGCCAGCTAGGTGACATAGCCACACCAGCGTGTCCTGGGTCTTCCTCGGGGTCTCCTCCAGGTGGGACATGCCAGGAACACCTCCCGAGGGAGGCGTCCCGGGGGCATCCGAAACAGATGCCCGAGCCACCTCAGCTGGCTCCTCTCGCCGCTGCACCGATCCGCCTGTCAATCTCCCGTTCCATCCTTCCCTCACTCGTGAACAAGACCCCAAGATACTTAAACTCCTCCACTTGAGGCAGGAACTCTCCCTTAACCCGGAGGGAGCAAGCCACCTTTTTCTGGTCGAG
This sequence comes from Sparus aurata, assembly GCF_900880675.1. Lineage (NCBI taxonomy): Eukaryota > Metazoa > Chordata > Actinopteri > Spariformes > Sparidae > Sparus > Sparus aurata. Next base: position 34,195,465 of record NC_044194.1, read on the forward strand.
AACCATGGCCTCGGATTTGGAGGTGCTGATTCTCATCCCAGACGCTTCACACTCGGCTGCAAACCGCCCCAGGACATGCTGGAGGTCCTGGCTCGAAGGAGCCAACAAGACCACATCATCCGCGAAAAGCAGAGATGAAATCAAGTGGCTCCCAAACCAGACCCCCTCCAGCCCGTGGCTGCGCCTAGAAATTCTGTCCATAAAAATAATGAACAGAACCGGTGACAAAGGGCAGCACTGCCGGAGTCCAGCATGCACTGGGAACAGGTCTGACTTACTGCCGGCAATGCGAACCAAGCTCCTGCGCCGGTCGTACAGGGACCGTACAGCCCTTAACAGAGGGCCTCCGACCCATACTCCCGGAGCACCTCCCACAGAATGCCACGAGGGACACGGTCGAATGCTTTCTCCAAGTCCACAAAACACATGTGGACTGGTTGGGCAAACTCCCATGAACCCTCGAGCACCCTGCGCAGGGTAAAGAGCTGGTCGTGTGTTCTGCGGCCCAGACGAAAACCGCATTGTTCCTCCTGAATCAGAGGTTCGACTATCGGCCGAATTCTCCTCTCCAGTACCCTGGAATAGACTTTCCCGGGGAGGCTGAGGAGTGTGATCCCCCGATAGTTGGAACACACCCTCCGGTCCCCCTTTTTGAATAGGGGGACCACCACCCCGGTCTGCCAGTCCAGAGGCACTGTCCCAGACTGCCACGCGATGCTGCAGAGACGTGTCAACCAAGACAGCCCCACAACATCCAGAGACCTGAGGTACTCAGGGCGGATCTCATCCACCCCCGGTGCTTTGCCACTGAGGAGCTTCCGGATTACCTCAGTGACTTCGGCTTGGTGATGAATGGGTCAACCTCTGAGTCCCAATCCTCTGCTTCCTCTATGGAAGGCGTGTCAGTGGGATTGAGGAGATCCTCGAAGTATTCCTTCCACTGCCCGACGATGTCCCCAGTCGAGGTCAACAGCCCCCCACCTCCACTGTAAACAGTGTTGGTGAAGATCTGCTTCCCTCTCCTGAGGCGCCGGATGGTTTGTCAGAATTTCTTCGAGGCCGACCGGTAGTCCTCCTCCATGGCCTCCCCGAACTTTTCCCAGGCTCGAGTTTTTGCTGCCGCGACTGCCCGTGCTGCCGCACGCTTGGCCTGCCGGTACCCATCAGCTGCCTCAGGAGTCCCCCGGGCCAACCAGGCTCGATAGGATTCCTTCTTCAGCTTGACAGCATCCCTTACTTCCGGGGTCCACCACCGGGTTCGGGGATTGCCGCCACGACAGGCACCAGAGACCTTAAGGCCACAGCTCCCATAGGCCGAGACAACAGTGAGAGTCCTATCCCTGACCCGAAGGCGCAGGGAAGCGACCCTCTCGTTCACCGGGGTAAACTCCAACACATGGCGGCTGAGCTGAGGAGCTATAAGCAAGCCCACACCAGCTCGCCGCCTCTCAACGCGGGCAACTCCAGAGTAGAAGAGAGTCCAGCCTCTCTCAAGGAGTTGGGTTCCAGAGCCCAGACTGTGCGTGGATGTGAGCCCGACTATTTCTAGCCAGTACCGCTCAACCTCCTGCACCAGCTCAGGCTCTTTCCCCCCCAGTGAAGTGACATTCCATGTCCCCATGGCTAGAGTCACCGTCTGGGGATTGGGTCGCCGGGGCCCCCACCCACGGCTGCCAGCCAAATCACATTGCACCGGCCCCTTCTGAACTCCTTCTGAGACCACTGGAGGGCAGGCCCACGCCCGCTTAAACTAACACAGTCTAATTCAGTGTTTGAACTCTCTCTGTAATATTATTTTCAGGCTCAGTGGCAGTCAGTCCTGTCTCTCGGACAGTCTTAAGTGATGTGGAGATGCTCAGCCATCACTACTGAGGCCTTCAACAGTGTAATCCTGTCATTCTGCATAAAAGCATGGTAGGTGCAACTACTGACAATATTCAAAGAAACAGAGAACATGACCATGTTCAAATAAAACAGGAAAAATACTTTTAGTGCTCAAAATAATTCACATGCCTACACTAAAATAAACATACTAATAAATGTTTCCAAATGTCACGACACTTTTAGGCCTGCCACATCAACAAAGAGTGATCCTTTCAGAAGGACAATTGAACACATAAAGTATTTCAATGTAATTGTCAACAACACGTTGTTGTCATTTGGATTTTAATACTGTAATCACCTTGACTTTAGTACTGAGATCGCCATACCACTACATGCTTCTCCTTCATTCAAAACCAAATTTATGCAGTGGTTATGTGCATTGTTGCGACTGATTAATCATGACCATATAATATAAGTAACAGTGGTTCTGCAATATTTCACAGATCATCAGAGTGACCTGATGATGCTGTGTTTGAGGTTCTCCTGGACCCCGCCAGATTCTCCTTGCAGTATGAGAAACCATCAGAGGAGATAGGTATTGTTGACCGGGTGTTGCTTCAGTCAAGCTAAGGCTGTCAAGACAACGGCCAGCAGCATCAGGAAGTATCAGTATCCACAGAAGAGGCATCAGGAAGACCTGTGTGACCTGAGTGCTCCCTTATCAGCTGACACACTTCAGTATAAAATAAACTTGATTTCAGGATATGATCTGGACAGTTTACATAAAATTAAAGTGTTTCCTACTTTTATCTATACCTAATTTATCCTCATTGGCATTGAATAAAGTGATTTGTTTTTAATGAAAGTTTTTGTCTTCTTTGAATTCAACACTAAGGGCACTGTGACATTAGAGAAAAGAAAGTCTGGAAAGAGTTTTGCCATTAATCCTGTAATAAATAATGACTCTGTAAGCATCACACATCAAACTTATTATTGTGTGGACAGATCACAATATATTTTATTGAATATTCGGTATGGTATTTTGAAAAGGGTACCAAACAATCTGCACGTTTGACACACATTTTAAAGCATAAATCAGGGTTGATATCCTTAAACGCTTGAATCTTAATGTGGTGTTTTCAGAGTTTGAAACCACTTGAAATTGTAACTGCATTACTTTCATAAAAATAGTTTCATAGTGGCTCGGCCAGGTTCTACATGATGCCAGGTCTACTTATAGACTGGTTACACAGTTTTGAACAAAATGTTTGGGTATTCCTTTAATTTTTCATCCTTTTGTAGAATGCTGTCACATAATTTTGGTTTTCTGAAGGAAACTGAATCAAAGGCTGCTGGATTTATTTGTATGTATTTCAAGTACATATAAACGAATCCAGTTGCCTTTAATTCAGTTTCCGTGATATATCTATGACCTGGATGAATGAGAGTATTCACAGGCAAAATTTTGGTTGATTATAGATAGGGATGTAACGGTATGAACATTTCATACCACGGTAATAGTGACCAAAATGATCACGGTTACTGGTATACACTGGGATTTTTAAAATGTCTTCAAAATATTGAAAAAACACTGATATATTGATAAACAGAAGTAATTTCACCAAGATGAATATTTAAATATAGATTTATTATATATTAAAATAGTATCACAGGCAAAACCTCATAAAAACAACAGGCTTTCTGTCTGTCATTGTGTCGTCTGCCACCAGTAGATACTGCTCCGGTCAATGGAGCTGAAATTAATGCAGCAAGAGTCGCCAAAGTCGTGATAAACATCGTATTCGCATGTTTAAACAGAGCTGCTGACTTCGACTAAACTGCCCCTCGGCAATCGTATAGTAGCCAAAATATGTCCCAAAGGAAGCAACTATCCTCCCTCCATCATGACTTCATGACTTCAATACACAACAAACCACAAAAGCACGTTGCACTTTGCGCCTGTGTAGTGAGACTTTGAGAGAAGCTCTTGCGAGTTTTTCATACCGTGGTTCTTGACCACAGTTACCATGGTAACGGTTGCATCAAACATCTACCGCGCTATGATTGGCTGAGAAGCACAAGCGAGACCTGGGTCTTTGTCTAGTTTCAAAAGCAGTCAGCAGAAAGTTAAGAAATCCATGTAAGGACTGTAAAGTATTGATTGCTTCTCTATTTCTTGAATTTCCACAAATCTTGGGAATGAGAGAAATCCAGATAAGGTTTGAATGTGATCACGAAGTTCTCCATACAGCCTCCCATGAACAAAAGAATCTGTAGCTTCTCCATGCAATCGTTCCACACATTGTAAGACATTATTAAAAAACAATTATGTCATTTTCATTGCTACTTACTCCCAAAATGAAAAACTGGGAAATTAGGATGAGTTTGAATAGCATCATTGCATAGTTTTGCTGTGTCTGGCTAAGATAAGCTAAGCTAGCACATGTATTTCCTGGCTTGAGAGTGACTTCCTGTTTAAGGAGGGACTTCCTGTGTCCCTGAGAAAGGAGAATGTATGTGTGTGCGAGAGTGAAAATATGTGTATGTGAAAGGAGAATATGTATGTTTGAAAGGAGAATATATGTGTGCGTGACAGTGAAAATATATGTACATGAAAGGAGAATGTATGTGCATAAAAGAAGAATGTATATGTGTGAGAGGAGAATATATGTGCGTGAAAGGAGAACGTATGTGTGTGTGAGAGTGAAAATACATGTATGTGCAAGGAGAATGTATGTGTGCGAGAGAGAAAATATATGTATGTGCAAGGAGAATGTAGGTGTGTGTGAGAGTGAAAATATAAGTAAGTGAAAGGAGAATGTATGTGTGCGAGAGTGAAGATATATGTATGTGCAAGGAGAATGTATGTGTGTGTGAGAGTGAAAATATAAGTATGTGAAAGGAGAATATATGTGCGTAAAAGGAGAATGTATATGTGTGAAAGGAGAATATATGTATGTGAGAGGAGAATGTGTGTGTGTGAGAGGGCCAGAATGAATTATGTCTTGTACGGCCCCTCATACAAATCATTAAACTGTGTTTGTATGTCAGTATAAAAACTACAAATTTTAGAGGCATCATATGACGCTATGGAGATCACAAATGCTCTGTGAATAATACAAAAAAGTATCCGCCTGGCCTCGAAAAATGTGCAGTTTGTAGCGTTTGCCTCACGTCACGAAACATTGCCTTTTATTAACGTTAGCCTATATGCTAGTAACATGAACCAAAGGAAGCTAATAACATGCCATGAGCCAGAGTCTGAATGGTGTTGTGTGTCTCCAACGGAGCCCTCAATGCAGCGCAGGGTTGGCCATTCAGTTGTGATGGTTAAGGTCAGGGTAAGGGGCTAGGGGAATGCATTCATTTAATGATTCTCCTCACTAAGGTAGAAACACATGTTTGTGCGTGTATGTGTGTGTTGGTGTGTGGTGGGAGTGCCTTCCATGCAGCGCTACCTTGAAGTCTGCTTTTGGGGCACAAAACACCATGGAGCTACCAGGAGACACGGTGGTGGGTCTTCCCTTCGTCCCATCCCAATCCCATGACAGAATAAAACAATGAATCTGCTGCATTGGATGTGATGTGATATAGTATATCCAGTGTTGGGGAGTCGTGAACTACATGTGGGCTAGTTAAACTACTAGCTTAAATACATTTTGCAGTTGTTTCAAAACTGACGAGACAACAGGCCCCTTTTTTATTTCCTTATTTGGACTTTCATTGTTTTAATTTGTTATTTATTAACAAATGTTTTCAGATCTTTTTATTTTATTTATGTATGAACTGTGAGGAAAGAAATTGCACTTTTAGTTTAATTGCAATGAACTGGCAATTTCTTTTCCTATAGTTTTATATCATATGTTCGTTGTCAATTTGTCAGTAGTTTGACTTTTTTTTCAAGTGGCATTAGTTAACCAAACTAAATGTATCCCTAGAGTAGCTTTGCTGGAGTTTAACTTCTTTTTTTTTTTACTTTTGAATCATGCATTATATATTGCTTAAAGTTAATATGCTACGTGAATTGGTTAATGTAGGCATACTAAACATATACTTGATATATACTTTTATATGTATATAGACTCACTAATGTTGATTTTGTGTGCTTAATTATGCCTTCACAACAGAGATGGTTTAAGAAGAAAGAGAAAGACCTCAAGAAGGCGGCAAAAAGAAATGCATCATTGCAGAGCTGGGTACAATCTGCCAGCAGGCCAGCTGCAGGAGGTGAAGCATTTTGATAATGATAAGACACATCTTACATAACTTATTTAATGTGACGTAGGCCTATCTTATCAGAAGCATTTTCTGTAAGTTACAAACACTGCACTATACAGTATACAGTATGTTCTATGCATAGTATTGTGAATGTATAAATATGTTCTGTAGGGTTCTGTTCTGGCTACCATTTTCTCTCTTTGGAAATGTGAAATTTGGGCTAACCTGAAATGGTCCTCTACCTACTAAATCTGCCCTGGATGAGTCTAAGAGAACTGATGGCCAGTCAGCTGGATCAATTGGTTGAACAAAAACTGGTAGCTGATCGTGTAATCCTGCATAAGAAGAAGATGGCTGTGCTGCTTCCTGGTCCGTGGCTCCAAACTACTCCAGAATTGCCATTGCAAAGATAAAACTCCTCAGGTACCGAGTAAATAGAACCTAAGCACTGTTGCACTAATGCAGAAATTCAGAAACTGTTTTTATATTAAACATTGCAATATACAATACAGTGTAAAACATGCACCCAAATTTAAAGTTGTCACTTCTAAGCACTTTTTGACACATTTGTACTTGTTAGAGTTATAAAACAAAGTTAAATGACTGATGCGCACTATGTGATATTGAAGGAATATTTTTGTGTATATTTCACAGGGTATTACAAAGTGGACTACTTGTGCGTAACTGATGATATGGCCTTAATCTATATTCTGTGGGCAGAACTAACAGTCATATATAGCTTAGTTTACTTTAAATCTACTTTCATTTGTGTTATCATTCTTTTTAAATGAAACAAAGTAATACATCAAACACAGAACTAAACTGTAGGAATGTAGGGAAATCTGTTCAAATTATATTGTCACAATAAATATTCTAATAAATGTGGTAAAGAAAGAGGCAACTAACTCAGTAGAGTTAACAATAATCCATTCAGAGCAATAATCCACATTAGGCCGAATATGTATTAGAGACCTATAAACTGAGAACACATTAAAATTGATTAATTAATCATAACAATAATCCTAAAGGAATCTTACATGGCAAATATTGAACAGCAGATGAGGTCTAGAGGAGGTTTTTTATATTGCATTTTATGTTGCTTTAATATGTCTAGGTTGTTCTTTTTATTTCATTGTGTTGTTATTGTCTCTGTGTGTTACTGCTACACTGTAATTTCCCAGCTTGGGATAAATAAAGTCTATCTATCTATCTTTCTATATTTCTATCTACCCATCTATCTATGACTGAACAACAGCTCCTAATGGACATGGATACAGCACTTGACAGACATCTACTTAACAACACACCCTCCCTCCCAAATGTAATGCCAACGTGCTGGACCTGCTATAATTCACCAAACGGGGGTCACTTCAGTCAATCAGTCTTATGGTATTCACATGTGATATACACATTTTATGTTAGCCCTTTCTAAAACAAACACTTAAGTTAGCCACCGACATTCTCCTCACTAACATGAATAACCAGTACCAGCTCAACTCAACCCACCTAGTCCGCACATAACAAGAAATGGCTCTGTCAGGGTGTCTCACCAGAGTCTTCAAGCGCAAAGTGTCAGCACTTGCCAGAAACCATTTTTCATCCTGTCATGTGTGCTGATACACCTTAAAAACCAGGACATCAGAACCAACATCAGAAGATCAAATATAGAGGTAAACTATGAAAGTATCAAAACCCATATTCACTTTTTTTGTTAGGCGGCAATATCTAGTGGCCATAGTAAAGGCAAAGGGAAAACTTCCTTGACCTCCTTTTATAAAGAGGGAAGTCGATATAAGGATGAGGTTAGGGTGGACAGTTGAGTTAAACATGTACAGAAAGGAGACCTTGACTTCAGATATGTAACTGAAGTTATGCAATGTAAGTACATTCCCCACTGAAATTACAGAGGTATCATAGTTATTTTAACCCAAACCATGATCTATCCCTAATCCTAACCAAGTGCTTGTCTTGACTATACCTAACCAAACTGCACAGATACGACAAAGGGTGTGGCCTGTCGCTGCTGCAACAGTGATGATGTTGTTATGTGAGTCACTCACAATTGAACCATTAAGTCGTACAGGAATAAGGATGTGTTGTAAAAGACCAGAGCCCTGGGAGTGGAAAAGTGGAAGTGGTGAAGGACAACATAACTTAATCACAAGCTCTGGGGAACACTATTGGTGAAATGTCATCAACGTCCACTGAACAAAAGCATCAACTCTGCAGATGGTCGCAAGGGACAGTTGCCCATGCCAGCTCCTCCAGGCTCAGCTACCAGCAGTTTCCTTCCAAATTCCTGGTGGGGGCACACTCTCTGCTTAGGCGTTGTTAGGACCAAGGCAAGGTGTGGTGGCATTTAGTGTAGGGTTGTGTGGGAGGACACAGCTGGAGCATCATTGTTTAGTCTTTGAACTCCTTGATAGTGCCCAGTGTCCAGCTCCTGACTTGGAATCAACAACTTTTCCAGGGAAGCTTTCTCTGATTCAAACGCTGGGTTTTAATTATAATATTCTAAAGCAACCTAAACCTACATTTACCCCTAAACCAAAGTAAGCATTTTCACTCGTATAAAGTAACTGATAAGGATTTTCTAGGCCATGTCTTCCAAGTGTTGAAATATACCAGACTTGCAAATGACTGTTGGATTACAAACCAACTAATGAAGCACTTGTCAACCAGCAGATTATTGCTTCTTGCTCCTGTGACTGGCAATTTTCTGCTCGACTGTCTCATCACTGTGCTCACTGAGGTGGCTTCAAAGCGTCTTCCTCTAATTACTAATCTGTTTCAGATAAAAGCTGCAAAAAATAAAAGTTTGTGTCGAACTTTCATAATTACTCATCTGACTTCAACAATGTTACTGTGAGTGAATGACCTGCCTTCACTTTAAAATGACACGGAGAGCAGAAGCGTGGAAAATGTCTATTTGACATTTAATCAATTTGTGCTGTCGAGTGGATCAGAAAAATCATCCAGTGTCCATTACATTAGTTCTATTTTAAGTACTCACAACACTGCAAACACACTGATTATTGACTGCTCACATTAAAGTTTTTTCTTTTAAAAAAGTAATCCTTGGAGCAAATAAAGAACCATTGCACAACTCAACTTAATAATGCTCATTGCAACGTAGCTTCAACTGAGCCATTTTTATCTGCTTAACAGAAAATCTTCGAACCCTTATATACAACAAACTCATTCTGATACACATTTTTAAAGGTGATTTAAATCCAGAATTCTTACAGCATGTCTACTGAATTTGTCTACATTGTCTTTTTTTCTGCCCCTGCTGGTGTTGCGTACCTTGCAGCCAACCTATAACTGGAGGGACTAAAACAAATATATAGGTCTGTAGTTTGGATATCTTTATTTGTTTGCCTATCCGTTTTTTATCTATATATATTTTTATCTTGGAATAAAATGGATTTATAAAACATGCTGTTATTTCATGAAGCAGTTATGGTCTGTAGTGATAGTGAAATATCTCTATATCTATGTCTATATCTACACACACACACACACACACACACACACACACACACACACACATACCGGTATCATAAAATCCCAGACTTTGAATAGGAAATGTGGTTCTGTAAAGAGGCACAATAAAATTAGGATGATAAAGACAGAATTCACAAAGAATTATGGCCATAATAGTTTGTGGATTATGTTGGATTTATGTTCATTTACATTTTATGTATAACCAGCAAAATATGAAGACAATGAGGTTTGGTTTGTTTGTTATTTGTTTTGTTACTGTTAATGTGCTTCTTTTTTGATTGTTTGTTTTTTTTTAATTTTTTTATTTGAGGTGTTTGATGTGGTGATCATTGTTAAGACTGAGTTATTTGTTTTGTTTATGGTGAGTAAAAAGTAGGGATCGGATATATATATGTATGTTTATTCTCATTATTTTTATCAGATCTATGATATTTCAAAACAAATGGGAAAATGTGTGTGCGTAAGGCACGGGTCGGGTATTGGTAAACGTAATGAGCGGCCAAGGTTTTTTTTGCCTCTGATTCATGTCTTCATGCCACTCCGCAAGTAGTCCATTCATTTGTCACAATGGAACTTCATTCAAAGCAGAGCTCCACCAAAGAGCCTGCAATCGTTGCGGAAGGTTATCTGATGTGTCAGTAGCCTCTTTCACACTGCCGCTTGCATGCGGGGATCCTGCGCCAATTCTCCACACCCTCCTCTGTGTGAAAGTTTCAGATGCGGAGAGGGGGTAATTTCGCTCCGGCGCTGATCCGCCTCTGGAGGTAGTATCAGGGCCGCATTATTGGTGAGCCGTCCCAGTGTGAACGGATGATCTGGAGGCGCGAAGCGAGGGCATGTCGGTCGTGCAGTCTGATAACTACACAGGTCCTTCATTCAACTAGATACAGAGAAAGGTCCCACAAAGCAACGTTACAGGACCAAACAAAAGTAATGTAGTAACTGTAACTGTCTTTGGCAACTTATGAGGAAAACAAATACCACAGCTGTATGTGGAGAAGCGTCCGTCCTACCACCTGTCCTCCCGACTCTTCCTCACATTTCTGCTCAAAAAACAGCATCTGTCACTGAAAATAAGCCCTCCTGACCGAGACTTAAGTGAACTTTCCCCCAGAAAACAGCCTCCATCCCCACCAGTGAGGGAGTCAGACAGCGTCCTGTTTACTGATGATTATGTAATTTAGCGCGAAAAACGTAACTTCATCACTTTCCAGGATGTTTGGTGGGTCAGGATCTCAATCACTACACATTATAACAGCATCCATATGATTATAAACTGTCCGCGGGTTTGGATTAACAGGGGTAACACCTGGGGTTAAACCTGGGGAAAACACCTGGGAAACACCGACGTCATCAACATGACGTGTACCATCACGCCTCTTTAGGAGCTGCAGCGCCGGCTTTCTGTGTGAATTAAACACGTGAAGGCGGAGATGCTTCGCTCTGTGTGAATAACCATTGGCAGAGAATTGGTGAACCACCGCTCCGGAGATAATGCAGAGACGCTGTGTAAAAAGGGCTAGTGCTTCCCCAATATGCATTTTGCTGGATTTTCAGTGCCACTGCAAAAAAAATTAAATAAATAAAAAAAGACATGATTTTTGTCGGTTTAATATCACGGGACAATGGCAAATTTAAGTTGCACACAGTGAAGCACTACACCCTAAGTTATCTTGAAATTGATTATTATTGTACGGTTGCCCTGAAGTGCAAAACACAACGGCAAATCAGGAAACTCAAACGCAAATCAGAAAACACAACAGCATATCAGAAAACGCAAATTAGAAAACACAACAGCATATCAGAAAACGCAAATCAAAAAACACAAACGCAAATCAGAAAACACAACAGCATATCAGAAAACGCAAATTAGAAAACACAACAGCATATCAGAAAACACATACGCAAATCAGAAAACACAACAGCATATCAGAAAACACAAACGCGGTCCGTGCATCATCTGATCATTCAATTATTCACAAGTACATTTCTACATCAAATGTGGGCAAAAATACTTAATCTTGCTCTCTGTTAAGGATTTTGACAAATGTTTACTCAAAAAGTACACAGTAAAAGTACTTCATATTATGCATGCAAGTAGTCTAGCGAGTGCTAAGTTCAGCAGTATATGAATCTTGAACTACTTATGGAAACAATGTTTTTTTTCCCCATGTCATCCTTTACTTTGAAATCTGGAAGGATCCTTCGTGATCCCTTCAGTTTATTTCCGGGAATAATTACTGTAAAAGTCTCATATGTCAAAAAAGTCAAAAAAGTCAGAATTCTGACTTTACTCTCAGAATTCTGACTTTTTTCTCAGAATTCTGAGAGAAAAGTCAGAATTCTGAGAAAAAAGTCAGAATTCTGACTTTACTCTCAGAATTCTGACTTTAAAGTCAGAACTAAAAAAAAATTCACATGTGGCCCTAATCCTCTTCCGTACGTTTCCATGGAAACACATGGGGTCTGACTAATAACTGAAACAAAATCAGTCACGTCAGTTGACTCATATGTGTAATGGAACGTAGTTTACCACTCCATCAAATAATCCAACCCTTCGTAACGACCTAGCAACAGAAAGGATGTTCTAGTCCCAGATGATGAACTCTGAGCTGACGTTCATGTTTTATCGCGATCTCAGAATATCCCGAACTAAATCAATACTGCAGAGATAAACAGAAAAGGCTTATTTTTATCGCCCAAGTCATAACAAAGATGTTGATTTTTTTTTCTTTTATATTTTTCATAAAACGTTTTCACCGCGACCATAATAGTGTCTCTCACACTGAAGGGAAAATAAATAATAGCCGGGGCATTTATTTGTTTCAATCACTTAACAGACAAGGCGTTTATTTGGGACCGGGGGGCAATTTGGGACAGGCGTTTAATTCCTTCCTCTCAAAAATCCGGGATGAAAATGTCACAAACTTCTCCAGCTTCTCGGAGAATTCTCCGGCATCCTGCTGGGCAATAGTTGTCTTCTGCAACTGAAGTTGTTGCGGCGGAGGAAACGATTCAGCCGACCAGCACTCGCAGATAACTCCTCATCTGTGCTGTCACTCACGGTGGCGTACATTTGTTTCTCCATCGCCCTGATCATTTTGCGGGACACTCTCTCGTGGTGTGCCTGTTTGCTGATAACTAATTCCCCCATGTTTATCTCAGGCTCCTCGTTAGCCTTCTTCCTCCCTCCAGCAGGCAGCCTGGCCCTGTTGCTGTCCTCCTCGGACAGCTCCATTTTTTTCCCATTTTTTTTTTATCGGCAATCTCTCACTCTCTTGGGGTCAACAGAGAAATGTCTAGTGGCTGCTTCTCCCGACTTTTCCTCTGCATATTTTACGGCAGAAAGTTTGAATTTCAAGCCGTACTTTTTTTTTTTTTTTTTTTTCTCCAGCTCTGACAGTTACTATGTTGCCATGGAGATGGATACACTATTGCCACGGACTTGGCGGAGTAATATTTTGAGTAATGAGTCAGGCGTGCTGTTATGCTGACATCATTTAACAACTACATATTTCAAATCTGACTGCACAAATCCCCACTGTACTCTTAACTCTTTCCACTTCTACTTCTAGGAAACACAGTTATACCCATAAAAACTACAAGTCCCTTGAGCTGCGCTATGTGGCTTGTTATAAACCAGGACCGGAAGTTGTAGTTTTATTGGTGTATGGTTGTAATTAGAGTCACAATATATCATATCTGGTACAACCGAAATAGCATGATGATGATGATGCATGCGTGCGTGTGTGGTGGCGCACGCACACACAGGTGGTTTATTGAAAATGAATGAGGTATGTAAATAGTAATTACAAGAAAATCTAATAAATATTTCATTCATTAAAGTTTATGTAATTTAGAGAAAGTTGAGAAGGTCATTCAGGGCCATGGTGGCATGTTTTGTTGATTTTTTTTTTTTTTTTTGCAATATTTTAGCAAAAACAAGTGCAACTATTTCTTAATAAATAAGAGTAATAGTTTAATACACACAAACTTTCTGACTGCCTGAAGTAATCTGATACACACACACATTGAAAGACACATTCACCCCCCTCTCTCTCTATCTCTCTCTTTCCCTCTCTCTCTCTCTCTCTCTCTCTCTCTCTCTCTCTCTCACTGTGTGTGTGTGAGTGAGAGCGAGAGGGAGAGAGTAAATGAAGTGTAAACGATATTCTCTCCAGACCGTTGCTACTAAAATGGAATTTGCACTTTATGAAACCATCGGCGTACATACAAGTGTGACACACTCACACCTCACAGCTTTAAAAGGTGTCATTTGTCTGCTTCAGTAACTGAGCTTAAAATTCACCCTGACAGAAAGGAGTCATTGTCAAGAAAGAAAGAAAGAAAGAAAGAAAGAAGACCCACAGTTCATTTATTTTTAGATCTATGCTCTAGAGAGAAGGAGAAATAGACAGGAAAGAGATATGATGATTGCTGGACACATACTATCACCTCCTGGTCATATGAGGAATAACAGGGCTGTGGCGTGTGTGTCAGTGTGAGTGTGTGGTTGAGTTGTGTGTGAACCAGTAACAGATGCTCTAATTTTCACCTCCAAAGCTGTTAGTCTATTATCATGATAGAGATGGTGGTGTGTGTGTATGTAAATGTATGAGGACATAATCTGTTTACATCGTCACAATGTTTGAACTTTTGGCGACAAAAGTTCATAGAAGTGAAATCATTAAACTTTCCAACATTTACATGTTTTCAGTGTGTGTGTGTGTGTGTGTGTGTGTGTGTGTTAAAGATAAACTACATTTGTCCTCCATTAGGGGGTTCATTGAATTTTACACAAGGTTGCACATGAAAGGTAATTTTTTTAGGCCCTCGATGAATAAGACATAATAACTAACAACTCAAATCTTTAAAAGGTCCCATATTATGAAAAATACATTTTCTCCGGTCTTTACATATTTAAGCAGGTCCTCCCGGAGCCTGCTAACTCCCAGAATGAAGAAAATAAGCGAGTCCTGCATCTTCTCTGCAGACCATCCACTGGTAAAACGGCTCTCCTACAGGCTGTTCAGATTCAGCTCCTTTTGTTACGTAACGAAAGGAGAGATTTTCATAGGCCGACCTCCTCTGCACGGTGATAGGAGATATCTGAGAGGGGGGCGTTCATCCCCGAAGTGAAGTTTGGTGTGTCCCGCGGAGAGACAGCAGTGTTTCGCAATGTCGTTGCTCAGAGCTAGACACGCAAAATGCTCTGTTGTTGGTTGTATACATCAACATCAGTGCCTATATTCTGTCCCAGCTACAGAATAACAGAAGAAACAGTGGTTGCGTTTCATTTTTCAATGACAACGTGCCGGCTCCACTTCCTGTTAGTTTGTGTGCTAACCACTTCACGTCGGACTGCTTTAGTAACGAGGGTCATAACATTAGCGCATGCTACCGCTAGCATCGTCTCCCTAAGAGTGACGTGTAGCAGACAAGGCTCTCCAAGTAGGCGTTGACAGACGGAGCTCATTAGCATTTAAAGGTGCAGGCACAGTAACAGCCTGCTCTCAGTAGAGCTCAGTAGAGCGACTTTTAGACAGCTGAAATTCAAGACCACGGATGGGTTTGGGGCAATACATATCGAATACAGAGTTGTTGGACCTCTGACAGCTGTGTGAAATTGATGAAAAACAGTATAATGTGGGAACTTTAAATGTAATTTCAATTAAATGAAATGAAACAATATACAGTATACAGATATAATTAAACATAGAGACAAAGTATGTACAGTACTATGCAAAAATAATTATTGTGGTATAGTAGGAAGTAGGAGTAATAGTAGGAATAATTGTCAAGCAAAAGGTAGTGTTATGATAATGTGCAAAACCATCATACCAGAAGGTTAAATTCTTCTGACATCTCACTGCACTGATACCACTGATGCTTTGTAGAAAGTACCAGCAATGGTGGTTTTAATCAACAGTAGGGACAATCAACATCAACCCCACAAACATTCGACAGGTTCTTGCAACTCCCTGATGAAGCATGTTCTTCCTCCACTGGTTGGATTCCAAAGTAGGTCCAGTGCAGTAAAATTTTTAGTCCAAAATACCATGACCTGCTGTTGCATCACGTAAAAATAAGTTGATGTACAGATTTTTCACGTGTTCTACTGAACTTGAATTTTGCATTTCAATTTTGCCAAAATCTTGTTCTATGCTGAGAAAGTTCTATGTTTTCTTGTGACCTGACCAAAAAGCAGCATTATTGGCTCTAGACGTGAATAAATGTGACAGAGCCCTCACTTCTCTCATTCATCCAGGCCCTCTGGTTGGGAAATGATCTTACTGTCTGCCTGCCTGCCTGCCTGCCTGCCTGCTTGTCTTTTAGACAGAATGGTAATCATTGGACAGTCTAATACCATCTAAAGTTAAATGACTTGGAAACAGCATCAGCGACCTCAAACAATACACACATCCAAGCATATAGTGCAGCATATGTGTGTGTGTGCCTGTGCATGTGTGACCTGTAACGTTTGCTTGACTGGCTGCATGTTGACTTGACATGGTGCATTGTCCTTTTGAATGAAACCCTTTGGACACACACAAACACACAGATCCACAGCGGGAGGTTAGAATGGGCTCTCTCTCTCACTCTCTCTTTCTCTCTCTCTCTCTCTCTCTCTCTATCAATTCCATTCAATTCAATTCAAATGGCTTTATTGGCATGACATAACATTGTACATATTGCCAAAGCAAGCATTACAAGTTATAATAATAACAATAACTAAAAACAGTATTTACAATAAAGGAAAACAGTATTTACAATTAATTCATAGGTAATCAGTAAAAAATAAAAAATAATGATAATGAAAAATTACAGTAAATCACTCAATTTGTGTCAACTAAAAATATCATTTAAAGTCATTAAAAGGCTACAAAATAAGAAACAATAAATGTGTGTGTCAGCTGATAGTCTGTGTGTGTGTCCCTCGCTGTCTCTCAGTGTGTGGCAGGCAGAAACATAGACTGCTGCTAATTAGCAGCTCTTTGATTCTTCCCCTAGTAGGATAGGCAGTTTTTCCTCATCGGATAGTTTAGAGAAAGAACCTTTTGTTGCCATTTCAAATTTAGGGAAATATATTTCTCTAATATACATACATTTTTCACATTTGGTGAGGAAGTGTAATTCCGTCTCAGGTTCATTTAGACTGCAGTGACAGCACAGCCTCTGCTCTGCAGGGAGCCTCCCTGTTTCAATAGCAAGGCTGTGTTCACTCAGTCTGGACTTTGTCAAGATTGATTTTAGCTGAATATCAGTCACCGTGCTCAGGTAATCAGCTGTGGTGTAGGGTCGATTTAGAGCCAGATAGCATTGCATTTTGCTCTGTGTTTTTGTTTGTGTTTGCCAATATGTGATGTAGTTTTGTTTGAATTGTTTAGTGATTTGGTTGGGTGTGATTGGTGAGGTGGTGTGTTCCTGGGCTGTGTTAGAAGGGCAGGTTTGTGATCTCAGCCTCCAAACCAGTCGGGTAAGGGGGTTCCTACTGCTCAGGGCTTGATAATGATAAGAGAGGGGGTCACTTAGTTTTAGATGTGTCCAAAAGTTAATTGCTCTTTTTTGTATTTTTATAATTAGTGGGTATTTGCCTAATTCTGCCCTGCATGCATTGTTTGTGGCTTTCCTCTGGACATGTAGAAGAATTTTACACAACTCTGCATGCAGGGTCTCAATGGGGTGTTTATCCCACTGAGTAAATTCATGTTTTGTAAGTGGACCCCACACCTCACTGCCATAGAGTGTGATTGGTTCAATAACGTATTCAATTAATTTTAGCCAAATTCGTGTTGGTATTTCAGTTTGTATGTTTCTTTATGGCATAGAAAGCCCAGTGTGCTTTATCTCTCAGCTCATGAACTGCATCATTAAAATGTCCAGTTGAATTTAGTTTTATTCCTAGATAGGTGTAGTTTGTGCTGTATTCTACTTGTTGTGTGCCAATTGTAAACTTCTTACAAAATCTTTTTTGGAAGATCATTATTTTGGTCTTTTTGGGGTTTACTGTCAGGGCCCAGGTCTGACAGTAATGCTCTAGCAGATCCAGGCTTTGCTGTAGACCCTGTGCTGTTGGGGACAGCAGAACCAGGTCATCTGCAAAGAGGAGGCATTTCACCTCCTTATCGTGGAGACTTACACCAGGTACAGATTACTTTTCTAGGGTAGTTGCCAATTAATTTATGTAGATATTGAAAAGTCCAGGGCTGAGGTTACAGCCCTGGCGGACGCCTCGTCCTTGGGTAAAGTATTCTGTCCTCATTTTGCCTATTTTTACACTGCACATATTGCCGGAATACATTGATTTGATAATATCATATGTTTTACCCCCTATACCACTCTCAATAATTTTGTAAAATAATCCATCATGCCAAATAGAGTCAAAAGCTTTTTGGAAGTCAATAAAACAGGCATACATTTTGGTTTTATTTTGGTTTATATGTTTATCAATTAGGGTATGTAAGGTATAAATAGGATCGGTTGTGTGTTGTTTTGGTATGAATCCAATTTGGCTTTTGCTCAAGACATTGTGTTTGGTAAGGAAGTTCAGAAGTCTGGTGTTCATAATGTTACATAAAACCTTTCCCAGATTACTGTTTACACAGATTCCTCAGTAATTATCAGGGTCAAATTTGTCTCCGTTTTTATAAATTGGGGTTATAAGTACACGATTCCAGATCTCAGGGAAAAAACCTACACTCAGAACCAAATTGAATAGTTTTAATATGGCCGATTGGAATTTTTTGTCTATGTTTTTTAGCATCTCATTCAGTATGCCATCAGGCCCACAAGCTTTTTAGATTTGAGGGTCTGCAGTTTCTTTAGTAGTTTTTGCTCAGTAATTGGTGAGTCTAATGGATTCTGATTATTTTTTATAGCTAGTTCTAGTTTAGTCAGCTTCTAGTGAATGTCAGATTGCTTTGTATTTGCATTAATTTGAACAGAGTGATACAGTGTTTTAAAATGAGTGGTCCATATTTCACTGTTTTATATCCCCAATTCCTGATGTTGAGGTTTGTTTAGGCTTTTCCAGTGTTGCCAAAAGTTGTTTGTGTCGATTGCCTCTTCAATTATTGTCAGTTGCTGTCTGTTATATTGTTGTTTTTTGAGTCTGAGTGTACGTTTGTAGAGTTTTAGGGTCTCACAGTAAAGGATGCGTAGATCAGCATTGCGGTCTCTGTGTTTTTGGTTTGATAGCGTTCTAAGGTTTTTTCTGATCATTTTACAATCTGTATCAAACCAGTTTTTATTTGTTATGGTTTTTGGTTTGTTTTTGGTCAATTTTAGTTGTGCTTCTTTTGCTGTTTGTCTAATTATATTGTTAATATTGTTAACTGCCAGATTGAGGTTTTCTTTCTTACAAGAGTAAGTACAGTTCAAAAAGTTATCTAAAAGTGTTTGGATTTTTGGGGTGTCAATTGCTCTCTGGTATTGTTCTGTGCTGTTTTGGTCCCATCTGTATGAATTTCTGATGTTGTACAGCTTACTGGGTTGTGTGTGTACCAATTTAATGTCTGATCTTTTAATAAACAGGGTAATTTGGCTGTGATCAGACAGAGGGGTTAGCAGTTTAACAGTGAATGAGCTGAGAGAGGAAGGTTCAAGGTCTGTGATCATATAGTCTACAGTACTATGGCCAAGAGGTGAGCAGTAGGTGAATCTACCCAGGCTGGCCCCCCGTACCCTGCCATTGACAAAGTACAGACCGAGGCTCTGGCAGAGCTGCACCAGCTCTCTTCCATTCTTGGTGATGACCTGGTCACTGTTGTTCCTGTGGGGCAGAGTGAAAGTGTTAGATATATTTCCATCTGTGATGTATTTGTCCACTTGTGGATCTGTGAGGTCATTAAGTGTTCCTGTGCGTGCATTTGTGTCCCCGCAGATGAGCACATTTCCCTGGGCCTGGAAATGGCTCATCTCTGTCTCTAGGGTGAGGAAGGTGTCTTCTGAGAAGTAGGGTGATTCGGAGGGAGGGATATATATTGCACAAATAAATAATTCCTTATCTGTTAATGAGAGCTCTTTCTTTAGTTTTAACCAAATGTAATTTTTTCCCATTTTTAGGGGATCAATATGAATATGCAGATCAGATTTATACCAAATGATTAATCCTCCAAATTCCCTACCTTTATTAGTGTTGCCGTGTTTTTGAGATGGTACTATCATTTCTCTATAATTGTTGGGACAGTGGGTAACAGTATCAGCTTCACACCATGTTTCCTGTAGAATGATGATGTCAATATCTATAAGGTTTGCTATAAATTCTGGTGCCAAACTCTTCAGCCCGAAGGTTGAAGATTTAAGGCCCTGTATATTCCACATGCATATTGAAAGGGATTTCATTGTATAAGACAGGTGACAGGAAGAAAAGCAAATAGTTGAAAACAATTGAAAACAATTGGACTGTCAAGAGAGTCAAACACTGAATTGTATAAATGTAACATGTATGTACAATATCTAGTTAAAAGTATTTTTTCAAAGATATAAAATATTAATAGGCATTCTTTACCTTTTCAGAGGTTGTGTGTGTGTGTGTGTGCGTGCGTGCGTGTCTGGACACTAGTTCAGTTTTGTGCAGATATACTGAAGGAGTTGTTTAATCTCGTTCATCCCTTCTCGGTCCGCTCATCCTTGGAGCGCCTCTGTGTAGGTGCATGGAGCTTGGTGTGACTCTGTCTGCTGTGACTGTGGGACGGGGTTGGGTGTGGGCCGTGGACCTGGCTCTTGGTTCTGATAGACTCTCTGGTTTGGTGTGGGGTAGTAGCCTGAGTCAGGGCCTGTCTGCCTTTGCTGCTGGAAGTGTGGTATAGTGGTGGAGGTGGGGGTCTGTGGCGTGTGCCGGGTCTGGGTGGGTGTCTGGGAGGTCTTTGGCTCCAGATGGGGTCTGGTGCGTAATGAGGTTCCCTGCTAGGTCCTCTGGCTGCTCCTCTGGTTTGTGTGAGATGAAGGCTTTGACAGCCCAGTGCTACATCCTTCAGTGATTTGGTAAATATGCCCACTGCCTGCTTTTTTAAATGGGAGTGGTCAAACAGGTGCTCAGGAGTCATGGCTGGATGATGTGCAACATGCACATTAGGGAGCGAGGCACAGCCTCTGGTGATGTCTCTGTTCACCCTGTGGATGGTCCTGGGGTGAAAGTCTCTGCGGGGTAACAGGGTAGAGATGGTGATATGCAAGTTTGGAAAGGATGCCACTGCTTCCTCTGCTACATTGGTGACCAGACTACCAACTTTTTCCTGCTCCTCATGCAGGTTGTTGGTGCCAGTGTGGATCAGAATATGGCCTGGTGTGCCAAATTCAGGGTGGGAAAGGATTTGGAGTGCAGTCTCAGTTGTGGGGCACCAGATCTTTGACACTTTCATATTGGGGAAGAGCTTTTGTTCTTGGATGAATTGGCCGTTTGAGTCAATAAGAATAGCAACCTCTGAGTCTTTTTTCAGGGTGCTGGTCTGACATTGTGAGGTGCCAGATGGGGAGGGGGGGCAGGGGACTGGGGGTCTTTCCTCTGTTGCATCTTCACTGAGTGGTGGGGGCTCAGTAGTTGGAAGGCTGGGGGGCATCTCTACAGTCTGTGTTCTGTGCTGTAGTTGTAGTTCCACCATGACGGCTGATAATTCCCTCGTCATCTCGTCTCTCATCTGCGCTATTTCTCTTCTCATGATGTCTTTTGTTTCTCTTAGCTCTGTGGCGAGGACCTGTTTATCCTCTCTCTCTCTCTCTCTCTCTCTCTCTCTCTCTGTCTCTCTCTCTCTCTCTCTCTCTGTCTCTCTCTCTCTCTTTCTCTCTCATTTTAATTATTTTTTGTGACTGATATGTTTCTTTGTGACCGAAAATTCACTGACTTCACAAGAGATCTTATGGCTCTCAGCACAGACTGAGCAGCATTTAGCATTGGTTCTGTAAACAGAGCTAAATCACTTCTATCTGAAAAGGACAGGTTAGTCGAGATGGACCCACCCCCAGAAAAGCTCTGTAACCTCTCTTGTGAGAAAAGCCAAAAGTATTCTTTAGCTTTGATAAGTTTAATGAGCACACAATGAAAGCAGGTACTATATTGAATAGAAGTCATGTGTATGTCCTCCTCTGTAATGACTGGTCATCTGTCTGACAAGCCATATCTTAAATATCTGATGTTAGATGACCTGTGAATCGAAGTCTGTTGACACGGACATGATGAGCTTCAGAGATGAGAAAGTTTTAGCGACAGGGAGTGTAAAACTAATGGTGTGCAGTCAGGCTCTGTGAAAGTCAAATAAGACTTAAAGTCTAAAGACATACTAACATCTCCCTGAGGCTCTAGGGTCATTATAATCAACAATACAGCATTGGTGTCAGAACAAACGTGGGTTGTCATGAAGTCGTTAAAATTAAAAGGGGTTATCCCCCTGCATTTTTATAATGTAAATATGGAAGTCTAACTAGTGTTTATGGTACTGTCATTTTGTCGGCTGTATTTGTATTTTCTATGTTCTTGTGGTGTCTTTTGCTCTTTTCCAGTGTTCTGTTTTCCCTCCTGTTTTCTTTTGCTTTTCATCAGCCTGAATGTTCTCCACACCTGTGTTATATCTCTTAAATTAGCCCATCCTTGTTATCTGCTTTCCCTCCACACCTGCACTGCATCTCCTTTATTACCATTCCCTCTCTCCAGTGCCTTGCAGCCACTTCTCTGCTTCAAGGGTTTTTCATGACCCTGACCTGTGGTGTTTCTCTGCCTCACTCCACCTGCACCTCATCCCCTTGTCAATTGAGTTTGTATTTAAGTCTAGTTTTTGTCCAGTCATTGTTGATGTATCCTGTGATCCTGCTGTTGAGTTTATCTGATGTTCTTCCATGTTTGCCTGTTCCTTGTATTGCCATGATCCTAATTAAAACCTCACCCATTGCACATTCTGCCTGCTGTCTCATGCATTTGGGTCCAACTTCTCTGCTCCAGGGTGACAATACCTCCAGCAGAAATTCTCAGCTGCTACAAATATAAGCCTACAGCAACGTTATCAAAAAGATTGAAACTGTTGACAGTGTGTTTTCTGGGTTTTCCAGAGTGAAAGGGACAGTATGTTTGGAAAGAGATGTAGCTGTAAAATTGTAAGATAGGTGAACTGACCAGTTAGAGGCTAACTTAACTTCAGCAGCAGCAACAAAACATACAGGTGAAGTGGCCATAGCTCCTTCAAAGTGGCTGCATTTTTGTTTAAATCTGTTACTGTTTTATAGCTTTATAACTGAAAAATGTATGATGAGAAATATACTGTGAACTCATCATCATTGGAAAAGGAGATGCAGCGTTTGGACAGAGAGCAGTGGAATCTGGAAGATCACTGTCCACGGCATCTTTTAACTGTTCAGCAAAACCAGCCGGGCTGGAGAAGAAAGAGATCCAGGATGGGAGCCATGCTAGCTCAGCTTGGACTTGAGGGGGCTCGTCTCTTATGTCTGGTTGCTGAGAAATAAAGGAGACAAATGAGACTGACTAAGCTATGGAAAATTAGAGACTGTTGTACTCTATCAACAATTTTACAGACACCTGTCTCCAACACACCATCTCGAATAAGGCTGTTGTACTTGATGGACAGAACCATGTTCTGAGCTGACAGTGAGCAGGACCATATCTATATATATATATCTATATATATATATATATATAGATATATATATTAGGGCTATAAAAGTGAACTTAATAACGCGTTAATAACGCAATACCCTCCTAACGCCGTTATTTTTTTTTTACGCACAATTAACACTCGGTATTAAAAAAAAAAAGAAACGCGCATTGTTTGATTTACGGCCGTCAGTGGCACCTGTAGTCTTGATCCAGGGGGTGGCAGAAGAATAAGAAAGGGAATCAGAAGAAGAAGAATCAGGGTTGGCGTTCGGAAAAACACGGTGGACTGAAAAGTGAAAGTGAAAGAAAATGGAGAAAGGACTTATGAACGGCAAATTCACTTTCAAAACACTGCCAGACGGTTTGGTCGATAGGACGAAAGTTATCTGCACGTACTGTCAACATGAAATGAGTTACCACTGAAGTACGTTGAGTCTCAAATATCATTTGCAAGCCAAACACATGGCAGATGCGAGAGCCTCCCTCACCAAAAGCAGACATCCACCATGTTTTGATCCCATTTAGGGTGAGGGGATATTTTTTGAGCCTTTTATTTTCCTGAATGATTTGAAGTGTTGAATAAACAGTTTCATAATCGAAGTACACCATCGAAGTACATTGAGTCTCAAATATCACTTGCAAGCCAAACACAGGGCAGATGCAGAGAGCCCCCCCCCCCCCCCCGCCAAAAATGTTCATAATGCAAGCATATTTGCCCTTTCTTATGTTGTTAAAAGTATTAAGAACATTAAAAAATACATCAAGGTACATTTAGAACAGAAAAAAATGTGCCAAAAAAATTGCGATTAATTTGCGATTAATCGCGAGTTAACTATGGACAAAATGCGATTAATCGCGATTAAAAAAATTAATCGTTTGACAGCCCTAATATATATATATATTTATATATATATCATACAGGTATTGCTTTTATCTCCATCGTTTTTCAATTCAAAAGGTAATGAGCTCTGTATATGTTCTATGTGTGTCGCATGAAGGGAATTACACACTTACATTTTTTGTGCAATCCATTGTTGTACAAGGACAAATGAAGGAAAAATAAATTATCCTTGAATTTTGACTGTAGATCAGTACCATTGATTAAGAAAATACACAGTATTGTATGTTTTTTGTAATTTGTTCTTACAGAATTCACAATCTAAAACATTCAGTTTTGCAGGTAAAATCAGATCCCAGTGAAAAAACATTCATATTCAGGATCTGCATGTATTATCACAAAATATGCACATAAAAGTTGATGTTATCTTTAATGGGTTCTGACTTATTGAAATGTTTACGCAGCACTTCCTCTAGTTCACATTGAATGTTACTGTTGAGAAAAACAAAATGGAGTCAGAGAGAGAATGTAGTGTCTGAGTGCACATTCAGAGGGACAGTGGTGAGGCAAAAGCAAAAACTTAAGAGTAATGTGATCTAAAATTACAGGAAATAGTGATAGAAAAGTGAAGAATCAAGACAAATGGGAAGGAGTGGTAGAGTGATGGAGGAGGAGGAGCAGAAGGGCTGGGGAAGGGGGTGCGGGTGTTGATAATTGTGTGTCTGACAGAGGGAGAGAGAGAGAAGAGGTAGAGTTGCTAATAGTGTGTGTGATGTTGGTATTGATCAGTCACACAGACTGAAAGGTGGGACGTGACACCATGACCTGACACTGTGGCTAATCGAAAACTAATTCCCCGTCTCCACCATCATCATCATCATCATCATCATCATCCTCGGCGACATTGCCATTCTACCACACACATTTACAACTGTAATCCACTAGCATCCAGCATCTAGTTTTTTTCCCAAGCATTTTTCTTCAAGGAATTTTCAAATCAAATCAAAAATGCTTTTCATACAGAAAAGTAGCTCAAAGTGCCTTACAGAGATTTAAAACAACAGAAAAAAAATTAACAGCAAATAAAATCAAGAGAAGAAAATTAAAAGAAGCCAACCCTCCCACCCCCACAAACATGCACAAAGACATACACAAATACATACACACTCATAAACACACTGGCACTTTTTCTGTGAAAATATTGTTTTTCAAAGAATTTGGTGACACAGATGAACATGTTCATGTGTCTGATGCAAAGTCCATCATATTAATGTAATATTCCTTATAAGGAACGCATGCATCAATGCAACATTGGTTTGTGTACCACAATCCGAATCTTGCAAAGCTTCAATTGCTTCACTAAAAGCTCAGTCTAAATCCAAAGTGCATACCAAGTGTACATCGACTGTGACATCACCCAATGTTTTTATTTTTTTATTTGACACCATAATACATAATAATCAAGACAAAGACAAGAGACAACTAAGCATATGATGAGACATAGGAGGACATTATGGGAGGACAAACAAACCCTGAAATTGTGGAAATTAGGAGGATATCCTGTATGAATCTGACAGAAAACCCAAGGACATGCCATGGTAGTGACATGACAGTCACAAGCATATGTCCATTGATACATTCTGTACAGTATAAAACAAGGCCTAGATAAGCACTGTTTATAAAGGCCCCTACGCACTTTGTTGCAGCTTGTCATCTGGTATCAGTTTGGTGTTAGGGCGGTCAGGCCACATGCAATAATACTGTAAAATTCAAAATTAAATGTCATTTCCATTTTGACATAAATTAAAATACATAGCTGAATATTTCCTCTTTTTGTCTGCCTTCAAGCATTGTGTCCATCGCTTCAGTCATGCATTCTTTTATTATTTCTGCATCTGAGACTGGATCTTGTGCATACCCAAAATCCACACCACTCTAACTGTGCGTTCAGACCGAAAGCGCACAAAGAGGAAAAAGATCCCGGAAGTCATTCATTGTGTATTGGGAGCCAGGCAGACAAGGAGAGAAAGGTGGAAAAGGCGGAGGCAGGAGGAATAGGCAGATTAGGAGGGAAAAAA
Source organism: Sparus aurata (assembly GCF_900880675.1). Taxonomy (NCBI): domain Eukaryota; kingdom Metazoa; phylum Chordata; class Actinopteri; order Spariformes; family Sparidae; genus Sparus; species Sparus aurata. The sequence goes on from NC_044194.1 coordinate 34,221,533, forward strand.
AAGTTTAAAATCCTCCAGCTTTATGTAATGAGCTATGACGCGTCTAGGTGGAAAAGGGGGAAAAGCCATGCAATAACCAATGGGGATGTCTCGTTCTGCTGTCGTCCCTCGGTCAGGTCGGTCCGAGAGAAACACCCTCGTAACTTTGGTTCCTACCAAACATTCGTTCAGAGATGCCGCTGGAAACCTTGATTACGGTCATTACTCGTCACCTCTCCGCTGTGTTTGCAGCTGAGCATTGTGATGCATCTCTCTCTCCCCGGCCGGGAGAGTTATCATACCGTAAATTACCAAATAATAGCCGGGGCGTTTATTTGGGGCAAAAATCTGGGATGAAAATGTCACAAACTTTGCCAGCTTCTCTGCGAATTCTCTGGCATCTTTCTGCAAGTGAAGTTGTTGCGGTAGAGGAAACGATGGCGTACATTTGTGTCGCCATCGCCCTGATCATCATGCAGGACACTCTCTCGTGGCGTGCCTGTTTGCTGATCACCCATCCCCGCATGTTTATCTCAAGCTCCTCTTCTTCCTCCCTCCACCAGGCAGCCTGGCCCTGTTGCTGTCCTCCTCGGACAGATGCTGAAGCTCAGTTTGATTTTTACGCCAATTTCTCTCTCTCTTGGGGTCAACGGAGAAACGGTAGGCGCAGCAGAAATAAATAAATCAATGCATAAAAATAAAATAAAAAATGGCCGTCCATCGGCCCACCGGGAAAAATCCCGGTACTCCCGATGGCCAGTCCACCCCTGCATAGCAGTTTCTCCAGTGGCTGTGCGTGTGTCCAAGTGTGTGTGTGTGTGTGTGTGTGTGTGTGTGTGTATGGCGTTAGAAACGTTTCAAAAAGCGTGCGCACCTATCAACTGAACGTGTCACTCGTGCCTGCTTTGACGCCTGTGCAGCAAGCCGCGCCAGACGTGTAATGTAGTTTCCTCACTGACTTATAATGGCCCCCCGTTCACGCGCACGTTCACGCGCACGTTCACGCGTGATGACTGCTGCACGGTGGTAATCACATGACGCGTAGTGACTACGCGTAACATTCATGCGTCTTTTTGGGAACGCACGTGTTAACGCTCGCATGAAGATGATTGAACATTTTTGTCACGCGCTTACGTGTACGTGGAAATGACGTGCGCAAACTCTGTCACATGTATATGGCGTTAAATCGATGTCAAAACAACTAGAGAGACGTGCAGATTGTATGTCACGCGTAACAAAAAGCTGCGTACGTATGAAGCAGCGTGTGCACGTCTGTCTGTCACTGTTTGACAATTGTTGTTAGGCGTTCACACGTACGTGCTGTCGCCGATTCTGATGCTATGCAACCGGAAGGTGATCTGCAGCGCGCACACCAATCCGCGTACATGAACGCCTGACGTAGTTGGCCTTTTCATTTTAATCAACCAGGGGAGGCAGCAGTGAGCCATACTTTGCCTGCCGGAGGATGAGAAAGGTGACTGGGAAATGGTTAATATTTACGTATAAATACATAGGTCATTTGTGTTGTGTAAGTTTAAAAGTAGAGTCTGGAGTATTGCTTGTTACAGTTTGTAAACAAAACATTGAAACTGGGCCCCTCCTCTCGGGCTCAACTGTGTAACGTTAGCCTCCTGCCCCTGACAGCAGCAGTTACCAGGACCACAAAGGTAAGGAAATACAGTCCGAGAGAAGCGCTGGTGCCTCCGTCACCAACACCGGGAACCCTTCGGTGTTATGTTGCCGTTGTGGTCAGCTGGGAAGACGGTATTAGCGGCGGATGCTAACCGCCACCGCTAGCCAAAGTTAGCATCGAGTTAGCTCACCACCACAACAGTCTACAGTCTAGGCTTTAGTTGTCAGTGACGGGAATCGGCCCGCGGCTCCAGCGCTTCTCTCAGGCTATATTTCTTTTTCTTTGCCGTCCTGACTGCTGCTGCTGAGAGAGAGAGAGATGTGCTAGCACCTGGCTGTTGTGAATTAAGCTGAATGATTCATTCTTATTTCTATTGGTTGTTTACCATTCCTGGTACTGTATAGTTAACCATGTACCTGCTGTTCTGATAACTGCTTTTTATTCTCTGTTACAGAACTACACAACTTTCATATACCTTCCACACACACATACTCATCTGTCACACTCACACCATCAACCATTTCTAATCAGCAATTGAGAAACTAAAAGGAACTAAAACTAAAAGGACTAAAAGGAACTAATTCTAACCCAGCGGCCATAAGTGATTCAGTCCAGTTTACCATACAGTCCTTAGAATAAATCTCCAGAACACATTCGTAACATGTCTTACAATGAGAGGTGAACCAGGTAAGCAGTATCTATGTGATCTTTGAACCCAAATCATGATTGTGAACTTTTAACATTATAGTTTAACAACAGATCCACTCAGACACATGTCACACTGGTGAAAAGCACCCATAGAACTAAGTTTTGAGAGCTTAAAAAAATAGTGTTGCGTAATGTTGTGTCTGGTTTTCACCATTTTATATACCTACACTAAGCTTGTCCTTTTTCATGTCAGGTGTATTGTTGATACAGGGATAAACCAGGGTTTGACAAGAGTTGCCAGTGTCTGATTCTACACCCGAACACAGCAGAGTGGGCGGGGCCTGCAGACCGACCCAGTTACACCTGCAGTGAGCAGACAGAGGAAGAGGAGTGTGAGATCCACGGGGAAAGGAGCAGGAGAAAGAGAACGACAGCTGTCGCCAGCAGACGGGCATTGACTGTCGGACTAATTGAAATGTGAGTTTATACTCTGCCCTAGGGATGTAATGAGATCAAAATCTACAGTATTTGCCGTCATTTCATACCATACATGTTCACAATAATATTGAGACACTTTTGTTATCACGATATCGTGGTATTACCAATACGTTACATCCATACTCTGCCTCCATTGTGCGAGTAGTGATCCCTGGTCGTGGAAAGTTATTGCGAATGTGTGTAAAAGTACAGTGACTGAATTCCTCCCCCCCTCCCCACATGACAGCGTAAGAGGCCGGCGCCCAAGGACGGCGTGACAGCCGTGGTGCCAATGACGAGAGTGATGTTGGCTCGAGGTGACGGTGAACAGTTGATACTCTGCCCCATCATGTGAGCAATGATCTTAGGACGTAAATGAAGTGGTGTGCATGTATTGGGTTTAAAAGTGCAGTGACTGCCATCTTGTTTCCCCCACAGCTCCCGAGTCTGCGCCCGGCAGAGGACAGTGTGCAAGTGGAAGACCAGCGGTGGTCGTGGAGAATTGGTGTTACCAAGTCACCACAATAATGGACCCCTTCCTCCCAGACCCCATTCTATAATTTTTGTCAATCATATTTTCTTTTCCTTTTCTGTAATTTATATTAAAAATATTCTCAATTAAAATACAGACACTTTTAGAAAAATGGTTAGAAGTCTGTAATGTTTGCATTTTGTTATTTACATCACAGATTGATAACTTAATTGTGATAATGTTCAAAGTTATTATAATTATTATTATTATTATTATTTCACATAAACACACACAGTAAGTATAACGGTACTGTGCTAGGTATTCTTTTCGTTAGTTCTTTATTGCATTAGCAATATTGTTGTGGCATTCATGGCAATAAAGCGAATTTGAAATTTATTGAATTAATAAACCTTTAGATTCTTGATTCTTGCCTGTAGACTGATAAGTGTTGTGTGTACAAATGAGCAATACATCCAGATTTCCTGAGATTTGTATTGTCAATGGGGATTTAAATTTATATATCAGGCGATGTTTTCTACATGGAAATTATTTTTCGGGCAAACAATTACAATAGAGAGGGATCCGTTTGTGACAGTGGAGTGAAGGGTCAGCAGCTGGATTTTGCACGCACGGTCAGTATTAGTCAGTGTTTGAGGTTTATTATTACGTTTGCGGACATTATTACATTCAATGTAATAATGTAACAGCCTTTGCGTGCGCACAGTTTGCGTGTGTAGGCAGGGGCCCGTGGTCATGATAATCCCCTCTATGGCTATAAGAGATTGATACACAATCAATTTCATGTAGTTTTTATTGAATCAAAAATACATAGGTAGCCTATTATCTAATAAAATAATCCCACTGTAAAAAAATAACCAAAAAGGCTGCAGGGCGACTGGGTTGTGGCTCAGCATGTCGTCTTCTCCTCTGCTTTAAAAAACAAACAAACAAAAAAAAAAAAAAACTGAGCAGCACTGCATCCACTCATACATTGTTAACCTTCCACAAAGACACGTTTTGTTAAAACGAACGAGCAGAGGGGTCATTCCCCGGCAGATCGCACCCATGGGCCACAGTTTATTTCAGAGCTGTGCGAGTGTGGCTGGAAGTGGGGATTCCAGCACCACGGATAGTGCGTGTAAAAAGATTAGACAAACGTTTAAATGTGTTTGCTGCAAGCAAAAATATACTACATAATAAATGAAGATAGTGACATAGGCCTATTAGCAATAAAAAGCAATGAGTTGTATGAGTGCGGCCGGTGAGCGGCCGGTGAGCAGACGGCAGTGTTTGATGTAGGAAGTAATGTAAACTTGAAAATCAATTTCGGAACAGCGGTGTTTTGAGGGGAGGGTCGGAACAGCGGTGTTTCGGAGTGGCGCTGTTTCACAATAGAAGGGTGTGTCGGAATGGAAGGCTGTCCCCTCACTCTGGGGTTAAAATGAATCATGTCATGCAAAAGCCTATATGTCTGTATCTCGCATTGGATCGATTGCAACATCTACTGGATGATGGAACAACTACGCGACACGACCAGTAGATGGCGCAATCGATCCAATGCGAGATACAGACATATAGGCTTTTGCACCCCGGAGAGAGGGGACAGCCTTCCATTCCGACACACCCTTCTATTGTGAAACAGCGCCACTCCGAAACACCGCTGTTAGTGTAGTTCCTTTTAGTCCTTTTAGTTTTAGTTCCTTTTAGTTTCTCAATTGCTGATTAGGAATGGTTGATGGTTTGAGTGTGACAGATGAGTATGTGTGTGTGGAAGGTATATGAAAGTTGTGTGGTTCTGTAACAGAGAATAAAAAGCAGTTATCAGAACAGCAGGTACATGGTTAACTATACAGTACCAGGAATGGTAAACAACCAATAGAAATAAGAATGAATCTTTCAGCTTAATTCACAACAGCCAGGTGCTAGCACGTCTCTCTCTCTCAGCAGCAGCAGTCAGGACGGCAAAGAAAAAGAAATATAGCCTGAGTGAAGCGCTGGAGCCGTGGGCCGATTCCCGTCACTGACAACTAAAGCCTAGACTGTAGACTGTTGTGGTGGTGAGCTAACTCGATGCTAACTTTGGCTAGCGGTGGCGGTTAGCATCCGCCGCTAATACCGTCTTCCCAGCTGACCACAACGGCAACATAACACCGGAGGCTCCCGGTGTTGGTGACGGAGGCACCAGCGCTTCTCTCGGACTGTATTTCCTTACCTTTGTGGTCCTGGTAACTGCTGCTGTCAGGGGCAGGAGGCTAACGTTACACAGTTGAGCCCGAGAGGAGGGGCCCAGTTTCAATGTTTTGTTTACAAACTGTAACAAGCAATACTCTACTTCCAGACTCTACTTTTAAACTTACACAACACAAATGACCTATGTATTTATACGTAAATATTAACCATTTCCCAGTCACCTTTCTCATCCTCCGTCTTCTTCTTCTTCTTCTTTTGAATTTCCGGCAGTATGGCTCACTGCTGCCTCCCCTGGTTGATTAAAATGAAAAGGCCAACTACGTGAGGCATTCATGTATGCGAACTGGTGTGCGCGCTGCAGATCAACTTCCGGTTGCGTAGCATCAGAATCGGCGACCGCACGTGCGTGTGAACGCCTAACAATATTGTCAAATAGTGACAGACAGACGTGCACACGCTGCTTCATACGTACGCAGCTTTTTGTTACGCGTGAAATACAATCTGCACGTAACAACGCACGCATTCACGCACGCATGCACGCACGCATAACAAAATAATCGTGCATGCGTGCGTGCGTTGCTGCGTGTCTCTCTAGTTGTTTTGACATGGATTTAACGCCGTAGTGTGTGTGTGTTAGTGTGCGCGTAGTGCGTTATCAAGTTACTGTTCATCAAGTTACTTTCTGTGATCAACAATGTCGGTAAATGGATGGGCTGTGCTACAGCGGTAGTTGCGTGGTGGTGTTTAACGCGAGTGGCGTGCGGGCCTTTTAAATTTAGAAGCAAGAACGAACAGGGTGACTAAGCGACTTAGGTGGAGTGGACAAGGCGGACAAGGCGGATTTTCCTCTTTGTGCGCTTTTGGTCTGAACGCACAGTAAGTGAGCACTTTGTTCTTTTTTGTTGTTGTGTCATAGATGTGACAAGAATCCTGCTGCAGTTTGACGATTTCAGTGCTTTTATTTTTGTTGTTACCTCTGAATTTTGAGGAAATGTCTCTTCAAAATTCCTATGTTTCGACTCATGATGCCGTTTCAAATTGGAAATCTTCATCACAGCTATAGTCTCCTGGCATATTAAGCACATGGGTCTTGTGCCGACGCACATTTTTTGTTGTTATTATTATTGTTATCATCATTCTTTTTTAAAAAATATTTGAGCCAGAGCAAACAGCTTTAGCAACACTACTAGAATGCGCAACGCAGTGTGGCATAGTAGAAGAAGACGGTTCCACAAAGAAGAAGCAGACGCAGCAGCAGCAGCAGCAGAAGAATATTAACGATGGCGGAATATGTTCAGGAGAGCAGGAAAGCGAGACCAAACACGTCCAAAATGTGGGAACATTTTCGAGCGGCAACCTCCTATCTTCAATATATGATATTAAATGTACGTGTGACTCTGTAGTAGAGCTTAGATCAGTCCCAGAAAATCAAACCCGACCCGTTCCGATCCCGTGCACGTTAAGTTCTAGCCCGACCCGGCCCGGCCCGACACGTAAGCTGCAATTACGAGCTGACCACTTTTCTCAGTAATGAGTAATCTACCGCGCAGAGCCGGCCCTGGGCATAGGCAGTATAGGCAAATACCCTATTAGGGGTGCCGAAAACGGGGGGAGAAAAAAATTGAATGATAAAAAAAAACCAAACATTTTTTACCAATGCCATCACTGCTATTATTTCGAAATATTATATAAGCCCACAGCAACATAACGTCATAGCAAAAGACTATTAAATATCGGAGAGACCTTTTATCTGGGTTCTGGCTCGTTGCTCTGCACCTGTCCAGGAGGCTGGTCCAGAGACGAGCTGCCTGAATCTGACCGGACCGAGACCCCAAGACCCAGAGAGAGATTTACTGATACTGTAACGGAACCACAAGGTCCAAAAGTTTGAAGCCATCTGGTGCCCAGTGAAGGAAAGGAGGAAAGAAGAGGGAAACGTGAAGAAGATACAGGTACAGTAACGTCAATGTGATGAAGTGAAAGGAAATTATTAGTTTAATAATCGCTGTTGGAGCAGAGTGTTAGCTTGCTAGCTTAATTCGGACGATAGCAGCATCATTTAATTATCAATAAATAGCTGAGTCGACGTGTGTTAATGTTTCTCCACCTTAAATTCATCAGGGACGTTTGGAAAGTTAACATTAGGCCTGTTCAGGTGTTAATTCACAGGTGTCTTTACTGCTTGTATGTCAGTTAAAATGCTATTAGTTTTCCATCCCCTTTGTAACAGGTTAGTTGTAAGCCTTTGGTTTATTGTGTCACAGTTTATGTTTGTTAAAGTTTACATCAGTGTTAAAGTGCAGTTAAAGTGTATTACTGCCAATACTCCACACCTTAGCTTTCCCATATCATTCATAGGCGAAATATATACACTGCACTTGTACTCTGGTTAGACTATATTCTATAATGCAATGACAATAAAGTTGAATGAATCTCATCACATTTTCATTATTAGTATATATTAGCCTTATGTATAGCACACATCAAGCATCTGTTTATTTTTATTAAAATGTAACATGCAGTTGTCACATATACTTCTCTTCTCTCTTCAGATGCACTTTAACATATTTCACCAGCAGCCCAATGACACAGCATCAGGTGCTCCTGTCCCTCTACCTCAGTACAGCAGCGTGACACAGCATCAGGACTAAAGGCTGACTGGCCATCTCTTCTAACTGACAAAGTAAGATGAGAGTTAGTTCACTACGGACCAGTTCAAATAAAAAAAGATGGGAGAGTGTCAACATGACTTTTGTAACAGAGTCTTAGTCAATGGGGAAAAAATCAAAAGAAGCTGGCAGATGTACTCAAACAGAAATGATAGCTTGCACTGCTTCTGCTGCTAAATGTTTTCTCCAAAAGAATACAGACTTAATGAGGAAGGACTAAATGAGTGGAAAAATGCAAGCCACTTGCTGAAGGTTCATGAGGATAGCCAGGAGCGCAATACCCAAATGGCAACATGGAAGGAGTTGGAGGTCGTTTTGCAAAGCGGCTGACAATAGATAACAAGTTTGGTTGTGCTCCTGCATGTGTCATCAGACAAGAGGCCGGCTGAAGACAAGCACTTTCAATACAGTCATTGGTTAATAATGTGTACAGAGGTGAATTGTGGCCAGTAAAATCAGTTCTGAAAAAATAAGTTAAATTTGCAAATAAGAGGTTTCTGTCTGACAGCAACAATATCAGTAATAATTCATGTGTAGGATATTAAATCAGCACAAAACAGTAATAGTAAACCTCCACTTAATGAAATTATTTATAACATAATAATAATTCATTTAATTAGTATTAATTAGTTAAACTGACATATTAAAAATCCAGTTGTGTTTCAAAATATGTTTTCAAATGCATGTTTCATGGGTTTTTAATTTGCTCTGAGAATATGAGGTAAAACCAAAGTTGAAACAGATGCTACCAAAATAATCGTGACTAATCGATAAAATAACAAAACCAAAATAATCGTTAGTTGCAGCCCTACTTGGAACATGCCATTTTTGTGCAATCTAGAGGCTTCTATAGCAAAATGTCAATAAGCGAACTGCTCCAAAAACGAAAGTGAGTGACCCAGCTGTCTGTGCATTGTTGGCATGGAGACAAGTCGCAGTATACACGTGCTGAAGCTATTCCATCTGGTGTACTCATGTTATTCAAGAGTAATATGTCTGTCTCTGTGCCTGATATTCCTTTTACTGATGTAACTGACTCACCAGTTGGCAACGTATGCTTCAATCCATCTGGCTGTAAGAATAACCGTAAGATCCGTGCTCTTTTCCAAGGTAATATTGTTTCTGTTCCACCTGCAATATCTTACTGGAATAGTCGTGTAAACAACTTATGTTAGGAAAAAATCTGGTCCCTGCCTCAAAAATTCTTTGTGGTTAATAAGGTGAAAGAAGTGTCATTTAAAATTATTCATCGATGTTACCCGGTTAGATCCTTCTTTATTAAATTCAAATATGTTGATCTAGATCTAAACTGTGCCTTTTGTGACACCAATATTGAGACTGTTATCCATCTGTTTTTGAAATATGAATATACCTGTAAACTGTGGCAACATATATGTAGATTTATTTTAGACAATATTTTCTGTGACTTTAAGCTCCTCTTGCAGAACGTGCTTTTTGGATCATAATGAGTGACATTTCAGTTGAAAAAGAATTTCATTTAATTAATCTCATTGATATTCTTGCAAAGTTTTATATCCACAAATGTAAATTTGCCAAAGTGAAACCTCTTTTCTGTGTCTTTGTGAAAGAATTTGAGTTGTATTTTAAGTCAGTATCCTCTGCTAAAAACAAGAAAGTTATCAAAACTGTGAGACTGTGCTCCCACTACAATATCTTTACTTCAGTTTAATTTTTCTCCGTTCATGACCCCTGGCATCTCTTTTTTTTTTCTTTTTTCTTTTATCTATTTTTCTTTTGGTATTTATTTTCTGTATCATTGATTTGTTTTTCAATTACTACTGTTGTGTTGTTTCTACGACTACTATATATGGAAATGAGTAATAAATAAAGCAAAAAAAAAAAAAAAAATGTATACACGTGCTGACTCAACCAAAACACATAGTGAAGGAATAACAGTTTGGGGGCAACAAATAGGAGGCTGGATTACATTACATTACATTACATTACATTACTTGCCTTATCATTTCATTTTGAACATTTCCATGCACACAGTAATGTCACTGTAACAAATATTGTGGCACATTAGTTAACATGGAACATCGACAAACCTTCTCGTTCAGTGTTTTTTTCTTTTTTAGGGCCCAGGCACTATCAGTGCGAGGAAGTTCAAAATTTTCTTCTGCCGAAAGAAGCACATTTTTGGCGGCCTGAACATACCCCAAAACTCACAGAACTATGCACGCACGTCACATCTGGTGAAAGATGTTTGATTCAACATGATTGGGTGTGGGTGTGGCCATGGGACTCCATAATGCCCATTGCCCCACCCTGTACCCCAGAACTGTGGGAAAATATGGTCCCGTTTACACAAGGAAAAACGGAGATATTTCCACCTGGTTTGGCCTCTCATTTACACGAAAACCCAGATTTTATCACAGAAAACGAGTATTTCTAAAATCTCTGGCTATTGACAGTATATTCTGATTTACAGGATAACAGAAGTAATGTCCATGAACCCCTCTGTAATTATTTTCCCATCTGACAACAAAAAAAAAAAAAAAGTTTGAGCCTGGCTTTATTACACGATCTGTTTTCGTTTTTTAAAAAGTATGCAAATGTGCACATTTTTAATGAGATAAGGCCTCATTTGCATATTTAAACATTAAAATAGTTTCACGGTGATATCTATTATCAAATTTTTTACCCTATTCACCTATTTGTCTCGCTTTAAGTCACTGACATTCCCAGTAACCTTCACTGCACTTAATGATGTTGACCTGTTAGAGTGCCATCAATGGCATAAATGAGTTCCCCATGCCCAGAAGCTTTGAAATACATATTTGGTTTACATTTCTATCACATTTAGATCCTAAGATACACACATTTACAATTATTTGCATGAAAATGACTTATTACAGAGGTCAATGACCTCTAGCTGACCTCAGCTGTCAAACTGAGAATGCCTCCACATCTTAAATTAAAGCTTAGGTCATCAAGAACAAACCCTGAAAGCTTCATGCTTCTTTCACAAAAAGCAAGATTGTCCATATTTTAAGAGCTTAACAGCCCCACTAATAGCCGGGAATTAATTTTGGGGATTTTTTTTCAGGAAGTGGCCATCTTGAACAGTGTGCACCGATTTACATTTTTCCAACACTGTTTAGAGGACTTTGGATGTTCACAGACACACCAAATTTGGCACATTTGGCCAGTACTCCAATACCACAAATGCCCTCCAGTGTGGCACAACAGCTCAGTAGCGCCCCCTGATGGCTTTTCCCATTTTTATGTACAGACAAACTCTTACACACGCCATGCATTAGCAATGATATTGTTACGTTTATATTTAGTTTAAGATAGAGTAAATTGTGCTAAATTAGCCAACAGACAGAGAGCATTACAACCCATCTTACCAGCGCAAAAGCTTACCAAGTTTTGCTGGGCAGGTAGAGCTATGTCACTACTGACACTTACACTGTTGTGTACCATTAATTAAATTTAGTAAATGTGGAAGTGAATGGACTATGTGACACTACTTTTCCATTGAATCAGAACAGCAGACGAGAGCCTGTTAACACACAGCTGATTAGCACAAACAATGCTGTGATGAAACAGGAGTACAGTGCACTGGACTGTAAACCCAGGAATATAATTCCTTACTGGATCATTCTTGGCGCAAAGCCTACAGATAAATTTTACCCCTCAGATAAGGGAGAACAAGTAACAGGCAGAACCCAGCGCCCTATTATTTGTGATAGTTGTTGGCCTGCACTCTCATCTGAAATGAGGGCTTCCTCAACCCCCATACCAAGGAGGAAACAGCCATGGACAGCAGTGAAAACAAAAAGTAACAAAAATCCATCTGAAGAACAGATTTGCTACACTTTCACAAGACCTTGTTGTTGATGTTGAACAAATGGCCCAAAACTACATGTGCTGCTCAATCAGTGAACTTTATTCACAATTTTAAAATTTTCGGGGAATGCAGACACCTCTTTAAGGCAGATGGATTTTGCTTTAACAAGTCAGGACCCGGCCGGGCACAGCCCGAAAGAGCGACGTGGGCCCGCCCTCCGGTAGATTCACCACCCGCAGAGGGTTCAGAAGGAGCTGGTGCTATGCGATTGGGGTGGCGGTCGTGGGCCCTGACGACTCAATCCCTGGATGGTGACTCTGGCCGTGGGGACATGGAATCCCAACTCCTTGAGAGAGGCTGGACTCTCTGAAGTTGCCCGCGGCAAGCTGGTATAACTCCCAGCTCAGCAGCCATGTGTTGGAGTTTTCCCCGGTGAACGAGAGGGCTGTCTCACTGGGCCTCCGGGTTGGGGCTAGGTCTCTCACTGTTGTTTTGGCTTACGGGACGAGCAGCATTGTAGAGTACCCGGCCTTCTTGGAGGCCCTAGGAGGGGTACTGGAGAGTGCCCCAACCAGGGATTCCATCATTCTACTGTGGGACTTCAACACTCACCCCTCCAGTGTTACCTAGAGGGGTGTGATTGGGAGGAACAGCCTCCCCGATCTGAACCCGAGTGGTGTTCTTTTGCTGGACTTCTGTGCTAGTCACAGTTTGTCCATAAGGAACACCATGTTAAAGCACAAGGGTGTTCATCAGTGCACATGGCACCAGGACACCCTAGGCCGAAGGTCAATTATCGACTTTGTGGTCATGCCATCTGACCTCCAGCCGTATGTCTTGGACACTCGGGTGAAGAGAGGGGCTGAGCTGTCAACTGATCACCACCTGGTGGTGAGTTGGATCCGCTGGCAGGGGAGGAAGCTGGACAGACTCGGCAGACCTAAACGTATTGTGAGGGTCTGATGGGAACGTCTGACGGAACACTCTGTCAGGGAGGTCTACAACTCCCTACTCCGATAGAGCTTTGACCAGATCCCAAGGGAGGCTGGGGACATTGAGTCCGAATGGACCATGATCTCCACTTCCGTTGTTGACGCGGCTGTTCAAATCTGTGGCCGCAAGGTCTCCGGGTGCCTGTTGCGGCAGCAATCCCCGAACCTGGTGATGGACACTGGAAGTAAGGGATGGTGTCAAGCAAAAGAAGGAGTCCAATCGAGCCTGCTTGATTGGAAGCAGCCCTCCACCAACACTGTTTACGGTAGAGGTGGGGAGCTGTTGACCTCGACTGGGGATATCTTTGGGCAGTGGAAGGAATACATCGAGGATCTCCTCAATCCCACTGACATGCCTTCCATTGAGGAAGCAGAGGCTGGGGACTCAGAGGTTGATTCATACATCACCCAAGCTGAAGTTACTGAGGTAGTTCGGAAGCTCCTCAGTGGCTAAGCACCGGGGGTGGATGAGATCTGCCCTGAGTACCTCAAGTCTCTGGATGTTGTGGGGCTGTCTTGGCTGACACGTCTCTGCAGCATTGCATGGCAGGCGGGAATAGTGCCTCTGGACTTGCAGACCGATGTGGTGGTCCCTCTATTCAAAAAGGGGGACAAGAGGGTGTGCTCCATCTACTGGGGGATCACACCCTCAGCCCCCCCGGGAAAGTCTATTCCAGGGTACTGGAGAGGAGAATTCGGGCCGATAGTCGAACCTCAGATTCAGGAGGAACAAGGGGGTTTTCGTCTTGGCCGTGGAACACTGGACCAGCTCTTTACCCTCCACAGGGTGCTCCAGGGTTCATGGGAGTTTGCCCAACCAGTCCACATGTGTTTTGTGGACTTGGAGAAGGTATTCAACCGTGTCCCTCGTGGCATTCTATGGGAGGTGCTTCCTAGTACGGGGTTGGAGGACCTCTGCTAAGGGCTGTACAGTCCCTGTATGACCGGAGCAGGAGCAGGAGCCTGGCTTGCATTGCCGGCAGTAGGTCAGACCTGTTCCCAGTGCATGTTGGACTCCGGCAGGGCTGCCCTTTGTCCCTGGTTCTGTTCATTATTTTTATGGACAGAATTTCTAGGCGTAGTCACGGGCCGGAGGGGGTCTGGTTCGGGAGCCACTGGATTTCATCTGTGCTTTTCACGGACAATGTTTTCTTGTTGGCCCCTTCAAGCTAGGACCTCCAGCATGTCCTGGGGCAGTTTGCAGCCGAGTGTGAAGCAGCTCCTGCCTCCTTGCCAAGTTCCTACCTCAAGTAACTTGGGGTCTTGTTCATGAGTGAGGGAAGGATTGAGCTCATGATTGGTAGGCAGATTGGTGCAGCGGCCGCAGTAATGGGGTTGTTGTACTGGTCTGTCGTGGTGAAGCGAGAGGAGTTCCTGGCATGTCCCACCGGGAGGAGACCCCGAGGAAGACCTAGGACGCGCTGGAGTGACTATGTCACTCGGCTGGCCTGGGAACCCCTTGGGTTGTTCAGTTGCAACATGTTTAACGCTGTGCACTCCTTCCAAGGACAAGTGGTGAGACAAACCAAAACAACTGATAAGACAGCACGCTGGAGGCGAACTGCTACTGCCTGAGCTTCAAACACTGAAGACCGCTGAGGTCTTCACCGCCAGCATCTTCACCCCAAAAAACGAGTGCCCAACAGGAGGGAACTTCCACTCTCCACCACCAAATCCCACCAAACTCTCTGCCCTCTCCAGTAAGCAATAAAACAATAAAAATGCATGTGCCCTCTTTGCTACTGTCAACAGGCTAACTAATTCTCCAGAGCCAGTAGTCTCAAGTGCCACTGTACCGGGTACAGGAGGTGTGTTGTCCTTTGTCTCCACCTTAAAACCAACTCTAATACGATGACACGATTTGATTCAATCAATGACAAAAACCTCCAAGACATAATACAACATTTAAAATCTTCCTCGATATATTACCAACAGGGTTCTTCAAAAAAGTTTAAGACGGCATGACTCCAGATCTGCTACACATTTTCAACATGTCTCTTCTCTCAGGTGTCTCCCCCCAAGCCATGAAAACTGCAGTCAATAAACAACACCTGTTGAAAACAACCTAGACATCTCAGTAATTAATAAATATAGGCCCATATCGAACCTCCCAATTTTATTAAAATCACTGAAAAAATTGTATTTCAACAGCTGAACAATTACTTAATTATAAATGACTGTTTTGATGCTTCCCCAGTTGACACAGGATGTTGTATTACCATTGGTCCTTGGTTTGATATGGGTTGCAACGTTAACCAACTAAAAGTTAACGTCTGACATCATTTCAACATAAAATAACAACATCAAGCTTACGTTGTTATCCAGTTGTTTGTAAGTTATGTTGGCAAGCAACCAATATCCAATGTCTAGTCAACCTCACCATTTTAAGTGAAATATACGTAGAATTCTGACATTTAGTTGTCGGGTCTTTTGACCAAAGCCCAACTTTTTTTCAGCGTTATATTGACAACATATAAACAACGTCAAAATCTAACTCCAAGCTGATGTTGTTATATAGTTGGTTTTAAGTTATGTTGGTAAGCAACCAACATCCAACGTCTAGTCAACCTCACCATTTTACTTAAAATATACGTAGAATTCCGACATTCAGTTGTAGGTCTTTTGACCAAAGCCCAACATTTTTTCAGCGTCATATTGACAACATACAAACAATGTCAAAATCTAACTCCAAGCTGACGTTGTTGTATAGTTGGTTTTAAGTTATGTTGGCAAGCATCCAACGTCTTGTCAACCTCACCATTTTACATAAAATATACGTAGAATTCCGACATTCAGTTGTAGGTCTTTTGACCAAAGCCCAACATTTTTTCAGCATCATATTGACAACATACAAACAATGTTAAAATCTAACTCCAAGCTGACGTTGTTGTATAGTTGGTTTTAAGTTATGTTGGCAAGCAACCAACATCTAGTCAATCTCACCATTTTACGTAAAATATACGTAGAATTCCGACATTTAGTTGTAGGTCTTTGGACCAAAGCCCAATGTTTTTTCAACGTTATATTGATAACATACAAACAACGTCAAAATCTAACTCCAAGCTGACGTTGTTATTTAGTTGGATTAAAGTTATGTTGGCAAGCAACCAATATCCAACGTCTAGTCAAGCTATAGGCTACATAGAATTCAGACGTTAGGCTATATTTACCTTGATTTTTCTTCAAGAGTTGTTGATGAAATTGAAAATTGCTCTTTGCTTTGATGTCATTGCCATACAAACCATCCATACAATCTCTCATAGAATTTTTTTAAACAGTGTGTTGGGCCTCATGCCTCCATAAGCACATGTCTCAACAAAGGAAAGGCCTGTAGTTGAAACCAGAAGCCTAAACTACTAATTCCCCTGCCACGAGGGAGTAGAGAATAAAGAACAAAGCAAAAGGGCCTGCAAGGTGTGAAGACCACGTCACCAGCTGACCTGCCCACAAGACGTCACCCGGGTCCCTATTGGCTGTAAGCCAGGAAGTTCCGCCAGGATCACAATGACGTCACTCCCACGATAAAGGTCACGGACCCCTCCAATTCGAGGTACTTTCCCGATAGCCCACGTGGTGAAGAGACGTTGTTCTCACGCAGCCGCTGTCGTAAGGATACAACTTGAGAAACGTTTTTCCCCCCCTTTTTGTTTTGAGCTACAGTTCAGTTCCCTCCTCGGTGGACGAGAAGAGACTGTTTTGGTTTCACTTTTGTTTTTGTTCGGACATTCAGTATCGTTTGGATCCAGGAACGCGGCACCCAGCCGTTTCCTCATTACCTGCAGAAGGAACAAAACTGTCCTTTCTACGAGTCGACAAATCGCTGTGATCCAGCCTGCCGTCAGCCGTCTAGGACGCTAACGCTGACCCCGCGCTCGCGTCCCGATCGAGTTGGAGCTCCGAATTAGACGGGCACCCACGCTACCGCGAAAGCGGCATCCAAAGTAAGAGGCTTTTGTTTGGGCAGAAACAGATAGTATATAGCGTGTTTTTCTTCTTTCTTTGTTGTGCTTGATTTTGTTGTGAAAGGACCGCCGAGTCTGATTTATGGTTACCCATACTTTGTGTGTTAACTGTGTTTTGCTACATTCGCTAGGAGCTTATTCAGGCTAACCCCGCCTGTACAGTCTTGCCGTCCTGTGTGACCACAATACGTCGTATTCCGGCTCGATCAGCGGACGATAAACGAACCTCGATTCGCTTGTCGGCCATTGTTCGAGGGAGAGACGACCGCTGTGTTATACATGGTTGTTGTGTTCGTTCCTTTGTTGTCTATAAGTCTCCCCTTCTTTACTAACACACACACACACACACACGCACACACACACTGAGATACACGGACTTTTAGGGCTTTGTTCAAACCTCGCGTGCATGTGTAAGTGATCACCATCGGTCAATACCGTCACTGCCGCCATTTTGAATTCCAGGTACATGAATCAGTGAATCTGAATTCATCACCTCGGAATCCGCGTCCTCGCGTGACACAAAGTCACGCCCGGACTTCCCTGTAGTCTTTCCGACGAGACTTCCTAAGGCACGCCCACTAATTTGTAGTCAAACGAACGTGACTTCCCAAACCACGTTCGGCCATCTTGGTAGTCTTTGTTGGGGACTTTCTCACACACACACGCATACACACCCGCACACCCACACACACGCCTCCACCCAATTACATGTTTGATTTGTTTATGCTTGATATTGCTAGTTGTTGGAAAGAAGCTGTTGTTGGTTAAAGTAGGTGGTTTGTTCTGTGGAGAAAAGCTTTAATAAACACTGTTGATTTTAATTGAGCAGCATCTGTGATTATTTTGCACAACCCCATATTGCAATAACTGCTGGTTGAGATGGTCAGTGTTCGGATTCACACCTTCCCTCGAATCTAATTACTGATATCTTCATAATATTGAGAATTTGATTAATTTCCAGACTTTGAGACTCAAGGTAAATCATATTGATTGTTGATCCCTGATTTCAGGGTGGTGCCCCGTGTTTATTAATGACTCATAGTTACCTAGGTTTCATTAATTAACTATAGTAAATTTTATTAATTAATAATAACATTTTAATTAATAATCAATAATCAATAATCAATAACGATTCCCAACAAATGGTGCCCCGTGTGAGGACATCTTATTACCAGCTTTATTGCAATATCTGTGCAATAATCCAGTTCTAAAATAAAAAAATAAAAAAATAAATAAAATATATAAAAAAAAAATGTTTCCCCTCCTTTTCAAAGCTGCCAAATCAAGCCAGGTGTGGTGTATGAAGCACATTTAGTAGTGTTGTTGTTGTGTTGTAACGCCTGTTGTACACCTCTCACCTGTGCATCAACACCAGTGTAACCAGTCACACATAAGCCAACTAACCCACGGGGAGTTCATCTTTGCTACCGGAGCAAAGATGAGTAGCAATAGACTCCGTGAGACGGGAGCAGGAGCTTCTAATGAGTTGACACCGAGAGATGCGGTGGCCGGACTCATATCCCTCTCTGTTGAAGACAGAGGCTATTTAGATAGTTACAGCATGGAGACATGCCATAAAAAAATTGAGGAGCTCATAGGCTACATTAATAGCCCTGCTGGGAAACCAACACGCACAAGAGCAGATGTTCTTGGTCAGCTCACATTGTTGTACCAGCGCGAAAGGGAATTACTGCTGCAGGAGAATTCGCACCTGCTACAGGAAAAATCCCTGTGGCAGGAGGAGAAATCCCTGCAGCAGGAGGATAAATCCCAGTTAAATCAGGAAAAATCCCAGTTACAGGAGGAGAGATCCCAGTTACTGCAGGAGAAATCCCAGTGGCTGCAAGAAAAATCCCAGTGGCAGCAGGTGACCAGGGAGCTGACAAGTGTTCCTGCACCAGTGCAAAGAGAGCAGGAACAGAGTATGACTCAGACCCGCCAGGGGCTAATGAGGTAACCCAGACCGTGCAGTCTCACAGACAGCCACCCTCAGACACAAGTCTAACAAGGGAAGAGGGGGGGCAAGCCACCCTCAGAGCAGCTGTTGATCTTGATTCGCCGGATCACTATGGGCCGCCTGCCAGAAACCACATCCCCGATAGACGGCCCCCGCCCCAGAGTAACGTTCCTCAACCTAGACTAAGCCGTAGCCCATCACGCTTTGATGACCCACTGGCACCAACCTACAGGGATGGAGGCAGGTATCACCAGTTCCGGCATAAAGCAGTTGGGTTTGGACCTCCGCCTACTGGCGAGCCTTACCCATACGGTGGCCCACAATATGGTGGCCCACCCTATGGTGGCCCACACTATGGCAATCACAGAGACACATTCTCCGATGACTCCGACGACCCTTATTGCCCCCAGGAATATGGTATTCGGACCCGCCAAATAGAGTCCCTCGCCAAGGACATCGAGCACTTCGACCCTGGCAATAAGGACTCTAACGTTGATGACTATATCAGGGAACTCAAACGTGTTCTCCTCGACTTGTCCAACCCAACCACCCGTGAGAAGCTTAAGCTTCTCTGGAAGACCACTTCCAGGGGTGTCCATGTTTTCATGGAACAACTTCCGCCTAGTATCCGAGACCGCTTCTCTGCATCCTGCAAGGCTTTACAAGAAGAGTACTCCCTGTATACTAGCCCAACCTCCTCCGCCATAAGCGCGTTTGCCATGGTTCAAAAGAAACAAGAGACTCCCAAGGAGTACTACCGGCACCTGAGGGCGGCGTACTTCCAGGGACGCAATACACCGGGGTTGGAGGAGGAACCTTACTTTAAATCACTCTTCATCCACAACCTCCATGAGAGCATACGCTCTCAAGTAGAACTGCATTGTAGGACAAGGCACCTCAGCATGTTCGAAATCAAGAGGTATTCGATGATGGTGTGGGAGGTTCAGGCTCGCCCAAGTCGAAAGCCCGAGAGCCAGGACATGAGAGTTCTGGGAATCCAAACCTCTGAGGGGGCGGATTTACAATTAGAGGGCGCCGAGGTGCCTCGTCCTAAGTTCGCTCCCCGCATGGGTCCGCCAGGACAACTGTCTTCCCAACAAAGTGGGCGACAACCCCAGGGACTTGGAAATCAGTTCAGGCCAGCACGTCGAGACTTTGCCGGCCCAAAGAACCGGAGTAATCGGAGGACCAAGAATAGTAAGTATCAGGCGAAACCCTCTTACCAAGCCCAAAAGGATAATCGCAAGCCAGACATGGAAGACATGGTTCAACAATGCGTTAAAAATGCAATGAAACAATATATTTCTTCCACAGAGTCCAAAAAGGGGCCAGATCACGAACCCCCGTCACAATGACTAGGCGTAACTGCTTCCTCCCCTACCACCAAGGTTTACCTCGTGGGCTGGAAGAGAGGAGCAGGCAAAGCCACAAGTCTCCCCGAAAAGGGCACTCCAGCCACCACCGGGTCCGTTCTTGGGCGACCTTGTCCGCCAAGGCAACGCCAAACGGATCTACACATCGATTACGATAGGACAGTGTATCAGAACTCTCGCCTTGCTTGATTCTAGATCAGAAATCAGTTTGATGAACTCTGACATGTTCAAAAATATTGCCAGCGCAATGCTATCTCTTGGGAAACCTCTCCAAACCGAAGCGTGCAATCTGAACATCACGTCCTACACTCAGGACCAGTCACCCGTCACCAGACGGGCTTGGGTTGACATAAACTTTCAAGAGATGTCACTGATATACCCTATCTATATCTGCTCGCTAGATACCGAAAGGCTGCTTATTGGCCAAGACCTTCTTGATCGCTTGGCTCCGCTCATCGACTGTCACCGGGGACACATCTGGGCTCAGGTGGAAACGCCTAAACCACTCAATCATGAAGTCAACAACTCGGGCCCTGAAAGCAGCATAGCTGCCATTGAACTTAGGGAAACCATGTTGACGCCCCGAGTAGAGTCCAGTCTTGACCCCGCTCCTCCAACACAGAGGGCAGATCCCATTCTGCCCCAAATTGGTGAACAGGGGTCGACCACCCTCAGGGAACACAGATCGTTCCTCTGCGCACTGGAAAACTCAGTCTCTACTTTGTACGCTCCCAAAGTCATTGGGGGAGCACATCTTGATGGCACCCCGGTCCCGGATGTACTTCTGGCACTATGGTACGAAAAGTCTGCTATTGACAAAGAGCTTTTTGAGGACCTGCGTCGAAAAAACCCCGCACTAACCTTTGTGCAAAAACGACATCGTCTCCTTTCAGCAGGGACCCCTGAGATCCCTCTTAAAGCAACCGGCGTATGTGCACTCCCTGTACTGGTCGGAACAAAACGACTGACACACTACATGAGCATCGTCCCCCAACTTTGCTCCCCTTTCTTCATGGGAGCCGATCTTCTTGTTAGGCTTGGCGTGCAATTAGACACAGTCAACCAAGTCCTGTGGTCCCTGGCTGAGACAGAAGACCGTTTCTTGACCGGTGAACCGGAACACCTGAAGTCAGGTCAAACCGTACCACATGCAGCTCAAGTCACTAGCGAAAGTGATGTGACAATTCCAGCACGAAGCGCAGGGTTTCCCATCCGGCTCGTCCTCATAAAAGGACAGAAGCTTCCTGGGATGCAAGCTTTTTTCCAACCCATACCTCACTTCGAGGAACTCAACCTGACCGTGTGCAGTACACACCTGCTAGAGTTGAACAACCGATCAACTAATTTACTGGAACAGAACCTAACCCGGGCTCCGATCCAAATGACGGCAGGGCAACCATTAGGGATGCTGTTAAGACAATGCTTCGAGTTAGCGTTGCCCATCATTGGTGAGTTGCCTCCGTCATTGGTCCAAGCTGGTTCTCTACAAAATGTCCTGTTTACGTTCCCGACCAAAATGATCACCATTGCTCGCCACGAAGTCCTGCAATACGAAGCGCAAGGCTTGGCACAGAAGAGCATCCACAAGAGGAGGCGTACCCTGGTTTTGAGGCAGAAATCGAGCAACAACTTGCGAAAGCTGATGCTTTGACAACCGAGGATCAGAGAGATGCCCTCCGGAAGCTGTTCCGAGAGTTCCAGACCATCTTCTCGAGAGATTCCAATGACTGTGGAGTCACAGATCTCCATACGGTGCGCATCCCCACGGATCCGCAAGCGCCCCCAACCTTCGTACGACAGTACAGAATCCCTTTAGCAGCGTATGAGTCCATCCAAGAAATCCTGAATAAACTGCTGCAAAAGCAAATTATCAGGGAATGCAACTCGACTTACAACTCGCCTATCTGGCCGGTGCTGAAACCTACTGGTAAGTGGCGTCTCACCATTGACTACCGCCCCCTGAACAAACAGGTTCCGCTGTCCCGGTTGGCCAATGATCCACTTGGATCAGGAGCTGGCAAAGGTTAAAGGAGCCTGTTTCTTCTCAACCGTGGACGTAGCAAACGGTTTCTGGACCATGAAGGTGGACCCCGCAGACCAGTATAAACTAGCCTTCTCTTTCTGTAACCGCCAGTATACCTGGAATCGTTGCCCGTTTGGGTACTCGAACTCACCAGCAGAGTTCAACATTTTTCTCCACAAAGCAATGAGTGACGCTGCAGCACGCAGCAACCTCATATACGTAGATGACATCCTCATGAGAAGCTGTAGTTTCGAAACCCACCTGGCAGAGATTTGACATGTACTTAACCAACTGACCAACACAGGGGCCAAACTGGCCATTGCTAAAGGACAGTGGTGCCGCACCAAGGTTGAGTACGTCGGCCTGACGGTGGGGGGAGGTGGCATCGAACCCCAAGCTGGGAGAATCCGGGCCATTCAAGACATCAAAGCCCCGACCAATGTGTCCGAGCTGAGGAGCTTCCTAGGAGTCTGCAACTATTCACGGCAATTCATTGAGGATTATGCCGAGTTAGCTCGACCGCTCACGGAGCTCCTCTGTAAAAACAAGCTTTTCCAATGGGAGGAAGCTCAGGAACTTTCTTTCCAATAAATGAAAAGAAAACTCAGCTCAGCGCCTTGTCTGGCTTACCCAGACAAAGACCGGGAGTTTCTCCTTGAAGCAGGTTTCTCACCACTATGCCTCAGTGCAGCCCTAGCTCAGAAATATGACTCCGACAAAAGAGTGGTAGCCTACGCCAGTCGTCCACTGAGCAGCGTAGAGGTAAAGTTCTCCGACTGTGAGAAAGCCCTCCTAGCTACCATCTGGGCAGTGGAACACTTTTGGGGCCAGAAAATAGTGATCGAGACCTGCCATCAGCCAGTCACCTTCTTGAACAGTCAGCGTCTCAGGGAAGGCCGTGTATCTAACAGCCGCATCGCCTCCTGGATGATGGCATTACAGGGGTACGATGTGGAGGTGAAATACGCACAGAACCAGAAAATGGCTCTGGGACAAGGTTTAGCTGGCTGCCAATACTGCGACTGCTCCGATCAGCAGGACCCCCTCCCTCTTACAGTGTCTACACCAACACTGCCTTCCAATCATCATTATTATGATGAAAACATCTGCCAGGGCCTGCCGACGGTCTATGTAGACGGCTGCTCGTTCCACCATGAGAGCCAGCTCAGAGCCGGTGTCGGGGTCGTCTGGGACCATAAAAATGATGAACCAGATCATTACCACTTGGGTCCTAAATCAAGTCAATACGCAGAAATTGCAGCGGTGCTGATTGTACTCCAACAAGTGGCCAAGCTTGTTGTGGTGCAGTTAGTAATCTGCTCCGACTCAAATTACACTCGCCATAGTTTCATCTCACACTTCCCCACGTGGAAAGTGAATGACATGAAGAATGCTCGAAATAAACCCGTCAAACATGCCGAACTCTTTCAGGCATGTGATCTGCTGGTCACAGATCGTGGAATAATGGTCAAGGGACCCTCTCAGATCCCTGGCCCTGAAAAGGATGGGAATGATGAGGCGGACCACTTGGCAAAGTTAGGTGCAGAGAAAGGTACACATGGGAGTTTCAGACTGACTGGCTCCCTACTCCCCAGACAGGTGTGGTCAATGCCATCACTCGCAGACAAACAAGAGATAAATTAGACAACTCTAAAACTGATGGTCAGATACTACACCTGGGTCGAAAACCCGATGATACTGATCTGGTCACCATGCAGGAACATGACCCTAATCTTCAAACTGTTCGACAACGGGTCATAACAACCCCTGCGGGCGGAGCTCCTGAACCCCTCTCAGTTGGCTCCCGAGAACTGCAGGCTTTCCATCGCGATTTTCCAGACTTAAAGCTGGAGAAGGACTTGCGGGCATACAGACAGGGTGGTCAAGGACCGACCCGTTGGGTTGTGCCGACCGACCATAGGGGGGTGATGCTCTCCCATGCTCACGACACCCCTATTGGAGGACACCGAAGCTACAAAGCCACGCTTAAAACCCTCCAGCAAGTGGCCTATTGGCCATTCATGGCACGCGACACAAAACTGTATGTTCAGGGCTGCTTGATCTGCTGTCAGTTCCAGCCCTCTCGACCACTTAACCGTGCCCCACTTCAGGAAAGGGGAATCACTTTTCCCTTGTCTCACCTCCAGGTTGACTGGATAGGACCTGTCCCCAAGTCCTCCCAAGGCAACAAGTACCTCCTTACGGTCACCTGCTCCTTCACCAAATGGGTTGAGTGCCTCCCGGCGCCCAACGACACTGCCGTTACAACAGCAGTGCTGCTGATGAATCATGTTTTCAGCCGATGGGGCCTCCCACTCTCTATTGACTCAGACAGGGGTACTCACTTCACTTCAAGCGTAGCGACCGCCTTGTACGACATCTTGGGGGTGGAAGCCAAATTCCATATCGCGTTTCACCCACAATCATCAGGTCAGGTTGAGCGCGCCAATCGTACCATTGTCAACTTGCTGAAGAAGTATGTTGGGAATAATGGCAAGGATTTGGACATGAAACTCCCTTTGTTGTTAATGGCAATTCGGTCAACCCCTCATCGCTCTACGGGAGTCACACCATTTGAGATGATGACTGGCAGACAAATGACCCTGCCAATACATCTCATGTACCATCCTGAGGATGCCAGCATCGCGAACACCTTCAGGCCACCTTCGCCTGGGCCCAGGTAAATCTGGAGGCCAGCGTAAAAGGGGCAAAAGCCTACTATGACAAAACTACATCCAACCGCGAGTACGAAATAGGTAACAAAGTTCTGTATTTCAGGTTCGCACAACCGACGGGGATGTGTAAAAAAGTCCTTCCCCGCTGGTCGGGCCCCTTCGAGGTTGTCGGTAAGCTCTCACCAGTAGCCTACCGAATAAGAGTCATGAAGCCAAGACAACCCTCGACCTACAAATGGGTCCATGCCAACCAAATCAAGCTTTTCAAACCATTTACTCCCCCGGATCAGACAACTAACCCCAATCCTGACCGGGAGACATCATCTCCTGACCAAGGAAACTCAGAAGAGTGTTAGTGACCAGAGTAGAACAGGGACACACATGCATCACACAGGTAGCATGCACTAACCCCAAAAACCCCTCCCAAATGCTCATTAGTAACAACCATCTGATCTGTTTTCAGGATGGAACTCGTTTGGATCCTTGGCATCATCTTTGGCCTACGGATCATCCTAGCAACTGAGATGACCGAACCAGGCCCTCCAACGAGGATTATCCTACAGGAAACTCGACAAATAAAGATTCTTCTTCTTCTGATAAGAAGCTTTATTGTCATTGCAACAAGTGGCAACAACAAAATTTTGTTCGGGAACACCTCTTGTATTGTAGCAGTTACAATGGTCATAAAACAGCCTATATTGAAAGGTAATAGCCCATAAATTAGCAGACTATATGCAGTTAATTAGTAAGTAAGTATAACAGGCTGTAACAGTCTGTACCAGGATTGCAAGTAGGCTACACAAGATGTGGTGGAAATGACTGTAACACTGTGTGACAGTTATATTTTTGATAATAAAAAAATGAGATAAAGATAAATATGAGAACAGTGGCATATATTGGGAGTTCCAATGCAGGCTTTTCCACCTTATTCAGATGCAGATACAGGGATGCAAACAGGGGGGGGGGGGTTATCGACAGCCAGGGTGTGCATTTATAGCAGAGGAGACAGAGGTAAATTGTGTCATCTATGTCCTCAAATGTCCTCTCCTCAATATTGAGAAAAAACATCCCTAGTCTGCCTAATTTTACTTTGATCAGCATGGTAGATATATTAAACAATTAAAACTTTTAGTGTCTACTATTCTTAGACACCTAAGAGGCCTACCAAATCAATAAGAGACATACACAGGTTAAGTAATAAATTGTGTTTAATCATTTCATAAAAATATGTACAAAAACATTTAACAGTGAACTCCCAGTGGGGAAAAATTGCTAGTAACATGTGCCACAACTCCCTCTGCCAGGGTGCACAGACATTTACATTTGTTCATCTATTTTTTGTGATTTTGTGATGTGCTGCTAAGTATCACGTGCCAATTGTGTCTCAGTTCATTTTTTCTTTTTCTTTCTAGCAGCATTCATTTGCTTGATGCAGTATCCATCAGTGCTTCTTCTTTGCCTTCCCTTGGAGCACTTCTAGGGCCTTACATCTAGCAGCATTTCTGTGCTTAGCTGCACATCTCTGCCGTGCTTCCTTCTTCTCTTCCTGTGCGGTCCTCTTGCTTTCTTGTGCACTTGTACAGGTTTTCTTGCAGCCATACTCCACCCGGAATTCAAACATTACATGATGACATGACATGATGTTGACATGACTAGGCTATACAAGCATAGTTTTGTCTAAGAACAAGGTAGCAACATAACATCAAGTAACAAAATAAGGCATAATAACAAAAGATGTTATTAATAGTGATCATTGTATGTGGTATTTGTGAACCGAGTACACAGTGTACTGAGTGTGTGTGTAGGTTCAGTGTCTACTTCACCTGTCTCCTTCTTTTCTCCATCAGCCTCTCTGCTCTCTGTGCTTTATCCCTTCCTCCAGCAGTCCTCATGTTCCGGCACAGTTTTCTGTCAACAGGTCCAAACTTCTCATCTTCTCTCTTGAACATCATGGTAGCTGTCATCCCCCTAGACTTTATATAGTACTTTGCTGTCTGGATGGCATTGAATGTGGAGATGTTCATATTTGAGCTTTTAGGGGTAATGATGTCGCCCATAA
The DNA here is from genome assembly GCF_900880675.1 of Sparus aurata. Classification (NCBI taxonomy): domain Eukaryota; kingdom Metazoa; phylum Chordata; class Actinopteri; order Spariformes; family Sparidae; genus Sparus; species Sparus aurata. The sequence goes on from NC_044194.1 coordinate 34,248,459, forward strand.
GGTTAAAGGATGATTCCACCATGGGCCCATGGAAGATTGACACTGCACCTTTTACAACCTCACTTAGGGCTGGATATTTCCCTTTGCTCATGACATGGGCCCACCACATGACCATGTTGTCTCCCTCTTGGTACTGGGGCAGTGTTGCATCGATGTTGTAGTGGATGATTTCCTGGGTGATGTCACTCTCCTGAGGAACCAGGTGTTTCATGATGTCAGCCAGCTTCCTCAGTTGGGCCTCTACCTCCGAATGGCCCCTCACCACAGGATCGATGGAGGACAAGGCTTGGAGAGTCTTACTCCTCAGTGGCAACTTCGCCTGCATGTGCAAAAAAAAACAAAACACAGCAAACAGATGTATGGTAGAACTCACCATTGAAAAAGAAAAGAAGGAAAATTCACCTTTTTTGGGCTGTCAGTATGTTTATGTTTCAAGCTTAGCCTTCATCAAAACATACATAGTGATCAGATATAGGTATGTATCTCAGGCTACTTCACAGTGATCAAATGCACCAGTGTCTGCAAGAGGCAACAGACAGGCCATTTCCCAGTCCTCACCTGCATGTAATGGCCACAAGCGACATAGGCTTTGGTCACCTTCTCAAGGAAATCCATGATGATCTATGAGACGCATCAAATACAAAAGAACACTTCATAAATATCTTAACAATTTCAGAGACAGATCACTTTCATTAACACCAAATACAGACTTCTTAAAATGAATTCATTACACACACCATTTCACATACTCACCGGGAGTTTTGGACGAGCTGCTACCAGGTTTTCTGCCACTTTCCAAACATAGATCTGGGAATACAGGGTCCGGTTGGCCAAGTCCAATTCCTTCATTGCAGTGGTTGACATCTTCAGATGCTCGGGTTAGATGAAGCAAGCCAGAAAGTTGACAAACACTTCAAGCTGCTTGTCGTGTAGCTTGTGGACCAGAGTTTGACTTCCCTTAAATGCACAAAAAAAAATGCAAGTTTCAGTAATCTTATGTCTATGTTGCCTTGGGGAAAAGCTGACTTGCCTTATCTATAGAAAAACACTCACCTGGAACACCATCACATACTCCTTGAGTATTGGAAGTATGCCAAGGTACACACTGAGGTAGAGATCCACTTTCTCGCTCTCAAACCAGATCTTCTTCACCACTCGGCTCTTCCTCTTCTTCCCCATGTCAGTCATACCTTCCAAGAAGAAAAAAAAACAGATTATATAATGCATAAATCTGCTATCCAGGCTTGAAATGTACACTTTCAACCATGTACAAAACCCCCCAGTTACAACATACCTTTCTGGCTGAGGTCTTGGTGCACAAGTCCAATTCTTCGCTGTGCCTTCTCACTCACATTGTGGTCCCTGTAGAGCTGCTGCAGTGGTTCCTGGTACAGAGCTTGGTCTGCCTTAGCCAGGAAACCAAAGAATAGGACCTGGAATTGAAAATGGATTTATTTATTTGCACTTCTATACTATATTGAATGTTCAAATCAACTACTTGTTCCAGCCAGAGTTTGACCGGGGTAATAAGCATTTCACTGCACACTGGTTCATTCTAAGATTGTGTATGTGACGTAAAACTGAAATTGACCTTGTGCGCTGGCAGCATCCTCCTTGTCTGCATCCCATCATCATACGTGGACAACCAACGGTGGGCAACAAACCTCTGGGGATTTGTGGCTGGTATGTCCATGTACTCAGCAATTTCTTTAAGGTACATGGTCTGCAAATAAAAACAAGTCCTTTTACATGACAGTGACATTATTAAAAATCTGTGAGAACTAATAACTAGATATTTCACAAAGCTCCCTCTAAACTCGCAGCACTGACCTTAAAAACTTCAAGAGAGCCCAAGTGTTCGACTACAACATTGTTGCATTCTTCATTATAGTAACTAACAAGCATGGCAAGCACTTTTTCGTTGCTGCTATATGTACCCATCACAATTATAATATTTGGAGTAGGGCTGGGCGATATGGCCTAAAAATTTACTCTCCGATTTTTTCACACCAAACTCGATTTACGATTTTGACCGATTTTTTTCTTTCTTCAAGAAAAAACTTCAAAGGATAGACATTTTTTAAAAGAACCGCTTTTATTTTAATGCTTTAATTGTAAAGGAAATGGTCCTGCCATTGTTACCAGTGTGCTCCTCTAAACTTTAAAAACAAATAAAAGTTTTACCTTCTACCTTGCTTTAGTAAACATACACTTTTGCAAACATGCGCTTTTTAAACATGCGCTTTTGTAAACAAGCGCTTTTGTAAACATGCACTTTTGTAAACAGGCACTTTTGTAAACATGCGCTTTTGTAAACATGTGCTTATGTCAACATGCGCTTTTGTAAACATTCGCTTTTGTTAACGTGCTTTTGTAAACATACATTAAAGATAGGATTGCAGGCTGTTACAAAACAGATTAATTTCCCCATTGGGATTGATAAAATGCAAAACATATCTTTCATAAAATACATTTTTTGTGGATAAATAAAAGGTACCTTTTGTATACAAAACATATTTTGACATGATGTGCATGCTTGCTAGTTTCAACATTTTTACAAATTTTTTGCAGGGAAGACAAGCCTGTCCACTGCCTCTGGCTTGGGGCATGCCCTGTTGCATGTAACAATCCCACCCCCCACACTGAAAACTCTCTCTGACGGGGAACTTGTAGCAGGGATAGAGAGGTACTTCTTGGCCAGCTTGGTAAGCCTTGGGAAGTTTGGTTCATGGCGCTTCCACTACTGAAGTGGATCAGTATCTGGGTCTGCCTCAGGGGAGAGCAGGTAGGTTGCCAGCTCAGTCTCTATTTTGACTGCCTCTGACTTGTGGTGGGAAGGTGGCGCTGGTGCATTCTTCTTGAAGAAGGTAGCTAAAGTCTTTTTCTTCTTGGGCTCATGCTGAGTTTGTGCTTCCACAGCTGGACCAGGCTGCTCTGGTGTAGTTTTGTCAGCAGGCAGAGCCAGCAGCTCAGTGACAGCTCTCTTCTTGACTTGTTCCACCTTGTCTGGGTCAATGTAAGTTGTCCGAAACCTGGGGTCCATGAGTGAGGTCATGTCCAAGAGTTTATCCTTCACAGGGTCGCTGTATTTGTTGTCAAGGTACCACAGTATGTTTCTTTTTATTGTCTTGTGTAGGAGACTGGTTTTGAACAAATGGAGCACCGGTAGGCCTCACCGGGCAGGGCGTCAGTAAAGTCTTGGAGTGGTTTGATAGCTTTATTTATGGACTCTAATACCTCAATGTCTTGCCAAGAAGGCATGAGATGCCGGCTTTTCTTCTCCAACCCCAGAACACAGGCTATGGCCTTCTGCTGTTCCAGGAATCTCTCGATCTTTTTTTGTCGTGAACCCCATCTTGTTGGGGATTCTGTTATAAGGTGATGAGGGGGTAGACCTAGCTCATGTCTCTTCTTTTTTTCCAACTATAGGAAAAGGCAGCTACCGCCTTATTGCAAACCCCAATGGCACGTTCAATCCGTGGGTCCCTCACACCATTCTCTATATAAAAATAAAAACACAAAGAAAACCGTTTCTACTGTGTTATGACCTATATTCACACACATGGTCAATGTCAAATTATTTTTTCTTACACATTTCAAAAATGTTTTTAATGCATATACAAGACACTGCCACTATGATGAATCATGCATTAACATTTTGGGGGGAAAAAAAACATATTTAGATTTGATTAAAATGTATTAATAACATCATACATTTGGGGGGCAGCTGCTGCAGCATTAGACAATTAGACTCTTACCTAGCGTTGTGCAGTCTGTGTCCAAAGCACTGGAGGTTTGGCCACCCATTGTCTTTCAGAGCTCTGATCATGTTGGTGCCGCTGTCTGTTGTCATACAGACGAGTTGGTCTTCAGCAAGGTTGCAGGAGCTCAGAGCATCTTTCAGCCCCTGGGCTACCAGGTCAACTTTGTGGTCCTCGGGGAAGTAAGCCGTTTGGAGGCAGACACTTTGCAGAGCCCATTCGTCATTAATAGAATGCACCGTCAAACTCATGTAGGGCTGCATTGTTCAGCTGGACCATAGGTCTGTTGTAGTCGAGTAAAACGACACCCCCTCCGATCTTTTCACGTGTACATTTGCACAGGTGAGGCAAGGCAACTTCAGCAAAATACTTGTGGCTTGGTAGCACATACCTGGGGTCCAAAGTTTGTAGCATGTGGATAAACCCTGGCTTCTCCACAGTATATATCGGCACCATGTCTTTAGCGATGTGCAACGTGATTGCATCCGTTATAGCTTTCCACCGAGACCCTTTCTTGTCATATGGGATGCAATGAGAAAATGACTCCGGACCGTGCTTTGCTCTAGGTCGGACGTCGCAAAACCAAACCAGTTCCGAACTACTGAAGAAACTTTTTGGGAACGAAGTCCGTGCTTGAGGCCATGTTGCTTGTGTTTTTCTTTCTGTGGAAAGAAAATGCACTGTGAACTACGGGAGCCCATGGGGAGCGGCGGCGGATGAACTTAAAGAGAAAATCGATTTTAATTTTTTAAAATCGTCCTAAACCATAATTTTGAATTGATCGATTATGGCGATTTATCGCCCAGCCCTAATTTGGAGTCATACATGGACCGAAATACTATGTTATCCTTAGCTTCAACATTGGTCACTGCAAATTCAAACTGAGCAACTAACTCTTGCTAGTTTTGATTCCTCTGTGTTTTGTTACATGAATAGATTGACACACAGTTAAACAGATTCACTTTGACCCCAAATTTAATAAAAAAATTATTAAGAGCAGCTGGTTTTCCAGGCATTGCAAACGAAATGAAACATTAATAAATGGAAATGTGTCTATTGAAAACAATAGGTTAAAACTGTGCATTAAAATGTGACTTAGAATTTTCTACATCACATTGTAATTTCTCTATCTATTATCAAAGTATTTATTAGTAATACAGTGAAAAATAGTAGAAATGTGAGTATTCGGTTAACATGTTGTTGTGTGTCCCTTAATTCTCTCTCCATCTCCATCGGTCTGTGGACTGACGCAATAAAGATTACCACTCTCCTGAGAACAGAGAAAGAGGGTAAGGAGTGTTTGCCATGATGACACATTATTGGTTAATCGTATTTCACACACATAGCTTGGGGGTTGTGCAATGTAATTTTATTCAAGACAAAAAATAAGTATAGTGGTATAAATGTATTGGTTGATTTAATCTGTTAATTATCTGTACTTTCAGTGATTTTGAACCTTTTGTTGTGGCACTGTATTATGGCACCTCTAAACCTGACTCTGTTGATGACTATCTTGCGGTCCTTTTAGCAGAATACACACAACTACAGGAAAACAAAATAGTTGTGAATGGCAAAGAAATTAATGTTCAGATCAAAGCATTGGTTTATGGTGCCCCGGCTAGAGCATTTGTGAAATGCATCTAAGGACACTGGATATTACAGCTGTGAAAGATGAATTGTAAAGGGAGAGTATAGAAAAAAGAGTCCTGTACTTGGGAGACTACCCTTTAAGGACAGATGTAGCATTTGCCAATAGGCTTTATAATGACCACCAGCTTGGGGTATCCCCTTTACTTAATGTAGGGATAAATTGTGTCACAGGTTTCCCACTAGATCACATGCATCTAGTGTGTCTTGGTGTTGTGAAAAGACCGCTGTGCTTCTTTAAAAAAAGGACCACCTGAATGTAGATTGTCACAAGGTCAGTTGCATGAGATTTCAATTCTTCTTGTCTTTCTGTTTGGGAAACTTCCTATTAAATTTGCTTGCCAACCAAGATCCCTAACGGAGTTAAATTGGTGGAAAACCACAGAGTTCAGACAGTTTGTCCTATACACTAGACCTGTTGTGTTAAAAAAGGTATTACACAAAGATGTGTATGACCACTTTCTCTGCCTAACAGTAGCCCTATCAATACTTCTTGACTCATGTGAGAGAAGGCGTGTTGCTTACATGGACTTTGCAGAACAACTCTTAAGCTAAAATGTGAGCATACATACACAGCAGCTTTCCTGGTCTATTATGTCCACAGTTTGAAACATCTGACAGATGACTGTAGGAATTACCAGTGCTCTCTCAATGACATATGTGCATTTCCATTTGAGAATCATCTGCAAGTTCTCAAGAGATTGGTGAGAAATGCCAAGAATCCAATCAGTCAAGTGGCAAAGAGACTCAGTGAACAAGAGAGGGCAGGGGGCCGCCCCAAAGAGACAGGCAAGAGGAGTTGGCATTTTGTTGCTGAAAATAAGAGAAATGGTTTTTTTCTCTTGCACAACAAGGACTTTGCCTTTGTTAAAGGAAAACGAGATGGCAGTTTGTTGTGTGACATAATATCTCAAAACAGCCTAGAAAGTTTTTATACTGTGCCTTGCGACTCCAAGCTCATTAATGTGGTGTTTGTTATAAACTTGGGCAGAGTATGGAAACACCGCAGGCTTCTTGATGTGTCTGATATTGAACGTAAAGTGGCTTGCCTGCCATATCGCACAGGATATGTGCTTATGCCTTTACTTTATCAATTTGAGCAAAAAGTATAAAAAGAAAATAACTTCTAGAAGGAATTTTGACTGCCTTTTTACCCAAAGGGGAATTTTAACAGAGGTCCCCCAATCAAACACTTAGAAAAGGAGTTGGGCAATACATTATTTGGTTTGATGGAGGTATTGTGAGAATATAGCCAATCTACCACACAAACTCTCTCTGGCAGGGCTATAGTTTGCTATATATTTTTTATGTATGTTCAGTTAAGTTTATAGGATGGCTTGGGTTCGTGCAGCTTGGAAAGAAAGGGACCGCAAAGAAGAAGGTGTGGTGCCAGCAAGCTGGGTTGACATCGACAAAAAGTTAGTCTTTTGACCGAGTGTTGTAAAGTTCATCAATGAGCGCCGCAAGCCAACTGATGGATAGAAACGGTTAACTCTGGTCAAAGTGAAGCTCGGATCCGGTATGTACAGTCATATTACAGTAAATACACTTTGACTTGAATAACATGCTATGTCAATGTTTTGCATTGATAACCTTTTTGGTTTGGCAATGTTTCAAAGATGATTACCAACAATGTGAAAGCTGGGACCAAACAAGTGGTGCAGAAACAGAAGGAGGAGCACAGTGCACCGGAAGAAAAAATAAAAAAAATGCAACATGAAGACTTCGATTATGAGTAAGGTAATTATGCTGTGCCTATTTAAGTAAATATTGCATATGCTAAACATTTGATTATATGTCTACTTCTTTAACACCATCTATTCTCTTTAAATTACACAGTAAGTATCAGGGCCTGAAATTTGCTGCGGGATTGCGGGTATTGCGCATAATTTAATCGATTTCGCAAATCTTGAACTCATAATGCGGGAAATTCCTGCACATATTTCAAACCAGCCAACTACTGGTACACACTACAGGAGCGCTGCGTTAGACAGTCTGACTTAAATGACACACAAGTCTTTGTTTGTATAGTTTAGGTAGCGTACTGTACAGATTTAAGCTAGATGTTATAGAACACACATGCTGCTTCAGCTGCGCAGCACCACATCTGTTGCGCTCTGGTTCAGCCATCGGTGCTCAGATGTTGGTTAGATCTCTTCCAATATTGAACTCTTTTTATACAACATGCAGCCAAACACCAGGTTAAAGACGGAGGAACAGCAGAGCTCCTCTGACAGCACCTCCCTGCAACGAGCAGAGTTGTTCTTTTTTTTTTTTGCAGGGTATTTACAGGTGGTATTTACACGTACGTGTCCGCCAGATGTCTTGCACCAACTCACCGTTTAAAAGGAGAAGGAAGCTCGTATGTGGAAAGACGTTGCCCCAGAGATGTAGAATGAGTTTTATAGAAGAGAAACACACATGTCAGGACCACTGACTTACACAATCAGAACAAACATGATTATTAGCCTTGTTTCATATTTAATAGAGAAGGGACAATATCTGATAGTACAACTGTCAACCCTGTAACACTGAGTTTGCAAACTGAGTATTATACCTCAGCGACAAAATGTAATTTCAGGTAAAAGGACACATACGACCTGTAGTCCCCCCCAACAAAGGAAAATCCCCCCCATGTGAAGACCTTAGGGAGGGAATTACCCCCACTTTTGGAAAATGAATTTCAGGCCCTGAGTATCAATAACAGTGTATCATATTGCTCCTTAATCATCAATGCTAGCATCATACACAGGCATATCGTAAGTGTACAGGCAGTTTTAGTTTTAGGACATTAGTCTCTCAATTAGGTGCTTGTGGTGGCAGCTTTGTGGAGCCTGAACACATGCTATGATCACCTGATTTGTTTGCAGATGATGATCACGCCATCAGTGATGAAGGTAAGTTAAACTGCCTTGTGACAGGAGTGTTGTTGATAGGAATATTTAAGCAATTTCAGGATTTGGTGACAGCCAGCAGATTTTAAATAAATCAAGCTTTACAATATAGAACTTTTCAAAAAACGACATCATTAGATAAGATTTTCATGATTTTTTTTTTACAGACTATATTCCAGAGCCAGAGAGCCAAGATAGTCCGAAAAGGTGCAGCTCCCATCCAGTGGCAAAACATGGGTCTGCTCTTAGAAAACAGAAAAGAGCCTACACTTCCGGCTGTTCAACAGAAAGTGCGAGCTCTCCACCAATCTCCACCAAGTTCGGAAGATGACTTCACTGCACCGTTCACATGAAGGAAAACCCCTTCCTGTCCACCGAAAACAAAAGGTTTGTGTACGGTTCTATTTCATTATGGCCTTTCTTTTTTGATAGTTAGGCTGATTTTTGACCTGATTTGTTTGAAGATGATGATGATGTTCATGCCATCAGTGATAAAGGTAAGTTAAACTGCCTTGTGAGACGAGTGATGTTGATAGAAATATAGATGAACTTCTAAATTTGAGGATTTGGTGACAGCCAGCAGCTTTTGAATTAATCAAAGTTCATCTATATAGTTTTACAATATAGAATTTTAGATAAGATTTTCATGACTTTTTTCTACAGATTATATTCCAGAGCCAGAGAGCCAAGGTAGTCCGAAAAGGTGCAGCTCCAATCCAGTGGCAAAACATGGGTCTGCTCTTAGAAAACAGAAAAGAGCCTACACTTCCAGCTGTTCAACAGAAAGTGCGACCTCTCCACCAATCTCCACCAAGTTCGGAAGATGAAGTCACTGCACATTTCACATCAAAGAAAACCCCTTCCTATCCACCAAAAACAAAAGGTTTGTGTACAATTCTATTTCATTATGGCCTTTCTTTTTTGATAGTTTAGGCTAGTTCATAGAAATATAATGATTCTATTAAATAGTTCTGCTTGATGTGTTTGACCAGAACGAGCACTTAACTTGTGTCCAAACAATGTTTACAATTTTTTTTTTACATGTTGGAGGTTATTTCTATAGAAGAAGCAACAGCATCACCTTCTCATGAAGGCATGTCTCACCATACAGGAAAAAATAGAGGCTCAACACCAAGTGTGTCTCATCACGCAGAAAAAGGAAGAGGCTCAAGCCCAGTCATCAGCTCCCCATTTAAAAAAAGACCAAGCTCCCTACCCAATGACACAAGTTAGTAAGTACACACACACACCCTCATAGACACAACCAGATCACTTAAACCCAAATCCAGACCCTTTAGCTTTATCAACGCACTGCATAAAAGTGTGTTTGTGCAGGACTGTAGGTTGAAAAGGCACGCCCTGATGTCTTCAGACTTTGTGACGTCTGAATAATTTTGATACACAACTGGTGCACATTTGTCAGTGAAATGTCATTTACAGCAGTGGTTCACATCCTATTTAGGCCATGACCCTACCAAAAGATAATTTCAACTGGACATGGAGAAAAATATGTACCAAGATACAAATGACTATGAACAACAGTTGACACAGAGTCATGAACGCATGCAAATAGAATCATGACCTGGCTCCGTTTATTTTTTTGGCAAGAGTTAAGTTGCTACGGTAAGGTGTTGACAATTCTAGTTACGATTGTCTTTCTTTCAATGCTTTTAGGATTTCATAGGTTATGGGGCTGCTTGTAGAGATCCGTGATGGGTTAAAGGACTTAAAGATTGCCCATCAAACAGAAGACACTGTAAATAACCAGGCTACAACCCTCGAGAAGCTTGAACACCTGGAGGAGTCCCTCATATCGACAGAGGAAAGGCAGAAACTAGTAGGTTTTGTAAATTGAGAAATCCTCTAGCACATCTTTACAGAATGCCTTGGAAACCAATCTGGATACAATGCCAAATTATCAGGGATCACACAGTTTGGTTTGGTTTTTGTTTTTTTATGACATTTACATTCAGATGTAGCACCTACATTGAATTTAGATGTTAGAGACATATTGGTAAGAAGAAATCTGGCAATATTAGACTACAGTAGTGATACCAACGTAATACATTTTTTCTCAAATGTGCACTGTTGAAATCACTTCGTAACAGACAACAGTCATGGGATATACTGAACTCTAAACTTGCTCTCGTTTTTGTACACTGATTTCCTCCAATTTCAGATCCAACGCTTGTCCATGGTTGGAGGAGGGACATCAACAAAAAACAACGTGAAATGTATCTTAGACAAGTAGGTGTTTTTTTTTCATATCATTGTCAGTTGTCTGTTATTAAGGAAGAATTTATTGACTGGAATTGACAAAACAGTACACAGACACCAGGACAAAGTGTAAAACCAGTGTTATACACATCAGTGTTGTTGATTAACTAGGGCTGGATGACATAGGAAAATGTATGTGTAGCATACTGATATTGATAAATTCATATTGATCAATATCGTTAATTAACAAAAAAATAAAAAAATATTTTAAGTACAGCCCCGGCCATCTCATCAGGGGTTAAAGCAAAATAAAATCTTCTGACTGAGTTTTTTTCCAGGCCAGGGCACGGGTCTATTCTTAATATGAAAAGAAAATCAAACCACTTTTAATTTCTGCTCATTCCTTTTTTGTTTTGACCAGGAAATAGAGAAGTTATTTAATTTATTATGTGGATTAAATTTAAGCATTCTTATTAGTTTATTACTCTGGTAAATTTTATTGCACTTACAGTAATATAACGAGTGTAGCTCACCTCCAGTTTTCACCTGGATAACTGTCTCTGTGTGACATACAGCTCTTTGAAACAGAGCATAAAGTTGCTGCTGTATTTTAAACAGAGTGTTTCAGATTGAGAGGTTTGAGGTGGAGCTGCAGGATTGGGTGGAGGTGTGTGAAAGTTTATTTGTGCTGATAAACGTAACCGCAGTGAAACAATTAAGTAACGTGATATTGATCTTATTCACCAGCTTCTCACTGTCACCGCTCCCTCTCTTCATCAGCTCTACCTCACTCCACCACAGCTAACATTGTCTTGTAGCTGCTCTCTGACGGAGCGACTCTGTCTTCCATTTAGTGTTTTGAACTTTAAAAAATAACAGCCAGGAGGAGTAAAGTAGTAGTCTTCCCGCATTGAATGTATTGTCTGAGAGCAAAAGTGTCAGGCGGGGGGTTAAAGGGAAGACTAAGGAAAGGGGAAGGTGGACCCAAATGCAGTTATACATGAGAGGCAAGGCTAGGGGAAACAAAAAGCGAGCTTTATTGTAAAGCTGAACATGAAAAACAGGAGCAGACAAAACGGGGGCAAGAGACAAAGTAGCAAAAGAAAGCAAGGCGAAGTAGCAACAAAAACTGGGCAAAGTACAAATCAAAACCAAAGTTCAAATCAAAAAATGCAAAATGCAAAACTCAAATCCAGAACACATACCGTGGGGAACAAGGAACTGACAGGAGCAGGCACATGGAGGGGAACATGGACGAGACAGAGGCTGACAATTACAATGACCAGACAAGGAGTGAGGGGAACACAGAGACTAAATACAGACACTGATGGCAAACGAGGAACAGGTGAGGTGGACCGACAGGTGAGATAACGAAGGGGAGGAGCACATGAGAACATGAAGGGAACAGGGCAATAGACAGAGGGAGCCAGAGGGAACATAGGAAAATACACAGGAGAACTTAAAGGACACATGAGGGCATGGGAAAAACAACACACAAGACAAGATACAAAGACACGGAAATCAAATACAAGAAACCACAAGACAAAACCAGACACAAGAACACAACGAACAAGAATCTACAGTCATGACAAAAAGAAAGCATCACTGTCTCTCTCACACACTGAATCTGTTAGCTGCTCCTCTCCTCCGTATCAGCAGGGCACCTGAGTGCTGTGTGACAGCCAGTGATGTTGTCTGACTCTTTAGTTTAGATGCAGTTATGGCCTGCTTGTTTCCAGCACCATTTTCACCATATAGGGCTGTCTTGATTGATTTTTTATCAACGCAATTGGCACATGTGCATAACGACCCGCCTCGTATACCACAACTCATTGATGACGGTAACTACAGTGTATTTCAGTAGCCTGCCTCTACCCCCAAACAAACACAGTCTGTGTGTGTGTGTGTGCCGAGGCTCTGCTCCTGGGAAGGAGCAGCTAATGTTAATGCTGTCACTCCTCTCGCTGCTCTGAGAGTCTGTTTAATGCAGGAATAGTTATTAATAGTTACAGTAGTAATTCCTCATCACTGTTGTGTATAAAAGGTCCGGACATATGGGGGACAGTGCTGTCAGTAAGCAGTTACAGGACACCGTTGTGTTAGCTGTGGTGACACATTCAACTTTGGGTGGTTTAGTTTCAAAAAGTCTTAATGAGAGATCTTCTTTATTTCATCCATGCAAAAAATCACCTCTGTTCCTGATCCACTGCTAAGTCATCTGGAAGTCTTTATTGATAAGCAAAGACAATTTAGTTATTTGAAAAAAAACACAATGTTGGAAAAGGTAATTACTGAAAAATGTCAAGATCTAACAGTTTTAACAGTCTTCAATTAACTAGTTGAATTTAAAAAGAATGCTTTGTGTCTGTGTCATCATCACTTAACCAACCATTAACCAACTACAGTCACAAGTTAAATTAGTAAAGTACAATTATTATTATTATTAATTTTTTTTTTTATATTTTTTTTTCATTTTTTATATAAAAATATAATCTCTCAATTTTGCTCTGAGTGCACCAGAATGATGCATTTGACTTTAACATGTACAATATTATCTTCCAGGGAAGTATGCCATCCAATGAACTTATTCTGTTCAGATTCTGTGGGAAACACTGGATCACTTGATTTATTATATCAAATTATAAGTGTGTTGTTCTACTGTTGGTCTATTGCTGCTATTGGCAACATGTTATGAATCATAATAATTAAAATAACTATCATAATACAAGTTTGCATACCCCCCTTGCATTTCATGTTCACCTTTTTCATGCCCACCTTTAAAGTTTATTATTTTCAATCCTTACCTGTTTACATCCCTGTATTTAGGAATGTTGATTAATTTTGATAAATCCACAGCCACCCTGTGCTTGATTAGATTAAAAATTTTAATCGTTTGACAGCCCCACTATTTTACAGCCCTACTTTTTATTTAATGTTTTTGTATCGCACTTTTTATCGACCTGTTTTGTTTTCTTATTGAACCACGCGTCTATCGATCACTACATATCATATTGAATTATCGCTTAACATGTGCAACATGAGATGCAGTGCTACAAAAATTAAATGTGTTTTATTTTTTTAGATTTAGTAACATAATTTGTATGCTTAACAATTCTTGTTTTAGTAGTAAATCGTACTTGCTTAATGTTTCCCAGAGGCACCTTCTGACCTCCTCTTACTGACCTGTCATTACCAGCTGGCTGGACCGGGACCCTGTCAAACTGGTTTGTGGCCAGGAATCACTTAAAAAATTGATTGGTGTCAGCCAGATGATGTGCCGACTTGTGCTGCACTGACAATGGCTTCTGTATAATTGTATTCAAATACCCTTTTGTACCTACAGGTTGATGACACAAAACCTACAGGCACAATACAATTTGTGTGGAAGGGAACCTCAAAGGAAGGACTCTACTCTTTTGTTATAGGAAAAAAAGCACATCTATACTATAGTGCTCCAAATCTCTGTCTGTCACTCTGTGTCTGTAACACTGTGTCATATTTCTTCAACCACTCGACGGATTGAGATGAGACATGGTGGATATCTTCCTTGGAGCACAAGAATGTTCCTGTATTGACTTTGAAGTTGATACCGGAACCGGCGTGCCTGCACATGATATATGTTTGCAAGTAATGGTGGTTTAGCTTCACCAGCAGGCTCCAGCAGGTATTGACTAGTTGAACAGAAACTTGAACAGAAGCTCTGTCACTTTTTCAGCACATAAACAAATGCAAGTGTGACGGGTCGTCTCCCTCCCTGCCACTATATGGCACTGTGCCAACTGACTGGGCATCCTAAATGAGGGGCGGCACAATGCACCCTTACATATAGAGGTGCAGACACACCTGTCTCTTCCTCTTTCCTCCGGTGGCTGCTGCCTGTCCATTGCGGTGGTTCAGCGTGGCTGCTGCAGGTGTACAATCCTCCTCATTCAGGTAATGCTCTCTGCCAGTCCTCCGTTGTGCGTCTGTGCGTAAATGGGCATTTTGGTGATTTGATCTGCGCTCTTTGCAGCGCAAGCGGCTGCGGAGACTGTGGGAGACGAAGCGCTCTGCCAGAAGCCCTCCCTGGATGTGCTCACCTGTTCCTTTCAGTAAGTCCACAATTGTCTGCTGTCCGGCGGCTCCGTCGCCCAGTTCCCAGCTTAATATTATTTTCCTGTTCTGGTAGCTGAGTGATTGACCTGCGGCACAAGCCATCATTCCGCCGTAGCTCTGGGGCGTCACTGTAGCTTCACGGAGTGGTATGTATGAGTTTATTTTGCTAGAAATGTTGTTTTTTTTATTATGTATACATGTGCGCTAAATTATGTGCCTTTCTTGTAGAGGCCGTGGTGAATGGTTGACCTGTGTTCAGCCATCTTTCCCAGGATCTACGCTGCTGTTTTGGCTCTATTAAATTATTGGACGTCCTGGCTCTTACTGATGACTTTCAGTTTGTTAATCAGCCGTGTGGCTACCCTATGAATGTGTTTTGTCTTGGGCTTGTCAATTGAGCTACTGTTGGCGTGGGCCCGGCTCCTCAGCACATGACCACTCTATTAATAAGGCTGCCCACTTCTGAGCCATTTAAAGGGCATTTCACTGTTTTCATTCATTTGTGCTTGAATAATTAGTTTCTATTTTCGTTATTTAGTGTTCTTTGTATTCTGTATTTTGTTTTCATTGTTTTGGTCACACCAGCTCTGTGTAGCACCCGGTTGCATGTTTTAACTTGTTTTTGTGTGCTTTGGTTAGGTGCTGTGGTCCAAGGCGGCAGTTCAGTCCCTGGTGGTGGTCCCCCTTCACGAGTGTCCAGTGTGTGTGTGAGTGCGGTTTCACAGGTGTTTTAATTTATAGACCTCCCTACTTTGGTTTGGCTCTGCCGCCGTAAACTACAGCCCTGCCTTTTAATCTGTTATTGCAGGGTGCTAATTTTTAGGTGTCATTAACTGGTGTGTGTGTGTGTGTGTGTGTGTGAGTGTGTGAGCTTTTGATTATTTTCTTTGTTGATTTACTTATGTTAAATAAAGTGTGCTCTTTAAGTGGAAAACTGTCTCTTGCCCCCGTGGTATATCGAACCGGTGTGACCTCATTCATCAAAAGGTATCTTAGAATTTCCTGGGGGTGAAATTACCCCAGGTGGCGTTGTTGCAACTATAACTCCTTCACCACCACGCCACACAAGCAAAGCTAATTCTGATGGTGAAAAATATTATCAAACCTCAATCCCAATTTTTTTTTAGATTATATTTGAAAAGTAAGTAGCTTATATATCAGCTGTTTTGTTGCAGTCGCAACTAGTTGTGTAGGTGTGAACTGAGCTTTAGAGCATCTGCAGCTGAATATTTTCACTGCTTTCTACAGCCAATCTTATTTCATGTCCTACAGATATTGTCCAGAGGAGCAAGCCTGACTCAGAAATGAACATTCGTCGGGTGATCGGCGAGCACCTGAAATTAGCCCCAGATAGGCAAAAAGGCGGCAGAAAGAAGGTGGATGACGGGAGTGAGGAGCCGTTAAAGCTAGGGTCTACAATCCTGGAGAGCTAGCAAGAGAGCTAGCAAGATTTGAAAGTGGCACCTCCTCTAAGTTCCACCACCCCTCCCCACCCCGTCAGTGCTCCGTCCAAAGCCACGCCCCCACAAACTTGAACGCGCATCTGTTAGTGGGACTCAGCAGCGAGAAGGAGATGCCGGAGCAAGATGCAGCAATTCAGCTAAATTTAGCACGGAGCAGACAGGAAGTCAAGCGCCAAAATAACAAACGACATCCGGTTACTTTTCAAAATAAAACACTCCGTGTTGACACTAGCACACATTGTGAGGCCAGCTGTCTACCGCACTGCGCCGTTGCGGACTCAAACCGCTACCGGTGGGGATTGCCGGGCGGCGGAGAAAAAACCGGATCGGAGCCGCAACGCAGCGGACCCCTATCCAGTGGAAATTGGGCCGACTCATTAGCCATTCTCATGGCTAAAAACAACACACAAAGAAGCTAACGTTAGCATTGTGTTCATACAAGCTACAAACGTAGCCAAGTTGGCAAACCTCACATATTTCATGAAAATAACAAATCCCCCTAAAACAAAACAAATAATTACCTGTCCAACAGAAAGAGAGCAACCTCTGCATCACTTTTCAAGCCCTTCACATGCGCCAGTTGTCTCCACCACTCAAACGCCACACCGATGTTGACTCGGTCCGACTTCTTTCTTTATCCAGAGCCTTTTTCGTGCAGCCTTTTCTGCCTCAGGCTTTCTTTTCCTTGCCTTTTTAGCGGGGTGAGCTGTTACAAGTAAAGCTGGCTGCATTTTCTCTGCCATTGTAACCAAATGACTGTCTTCTCCTGCAACTGGTATTTCTGCAGAGGAGTGTGCTGAATATTTCCGGCATCAGTGAAACGTAACGTGTGCACGCGCGGAGGAGGGAGGGACAGAGGACGAGACATGAAGGCACCTGACCAATCTGTGCTGTCTGGGCCGGATGGCACAGATTGGTCAGATTTTTCTCAGTCCTACAGCTGCCACAGAGGTCCGATTATTTTCGTTCCTTTTTCTGAATACATAATGTATTGACTACTCTCAGGATAGCAGGATCATTTCACCCAGTATAACAAAATGTGTTTCTGAACAACATTACAGACCCTAGCTTTAAGCTCCTGTTAAGCTGTTATGCTAGTTAAGCTGCTGTTTGAAAAGTTTGTTTTGTTTGCTTGAATTGATTTACTTTCATTTTTCATTTTAATGTCAGAAAGAAGGGGGGTGAGTTAGGAACTGTAATATACTGTAAAATTGTAAATAGTTAAAGGGAACTTAGGCCATTTTTGACCCCTATATCATTTTCCTAAGGGTGACCCAATGTTGGGGGAAGCAAAAAACCTGATGAATCCAAAGCCGGAGTTGCACCGTGGCTACCCAGCTTCAAGATGGCCACAACAATAATAGAATAGAATAGAATAGAATAGAATTACTTTAATGATCCCAGACTGGGAAATTATTTTGTTACAGCAGTAGTGGGTCAGCAAATAAAACACTTAAAACACATAAATAGAATCCAATATATACATAGTGTATATATACAGTGCACAGTGTGCTATAAACAATAAACAATAATAATATATACAACAAAACAAAATATGCAAAATATACTATAACAATAATAATATATACAACAAAACAGTAGAGAGACCAGAGTTCTCAGTCAGGCAGAGGTGAGAGAGTTGTTGTATAAAGTGATGGATTGTGGCAGGAAAGATTTCCTGTATCTGTTGCTTCGACAGCGAAGCTGAAGCAGCCTTCCGGAGAAAGTGCTCCGCTGTCTGACTAGTGTGAGTTGGAGAGGGTGGAGAGGATTATCCATGATGGATAACAGTTTTTTCAGTGTCCTCCTTTCCACCACAGCCTGATCAGTTTGTTGAGTCTGTTGGTGTCGCTGGCTCCGATGCTGCTTCCCCAACAAACAGCAAAACAGCAAAGAAAAGTACACTGGCCACCACAGACTGATAAAACATCTCCAACATCTTGCTGCACATGTTGAAGGATCTCAGCTTCCTCAGGTAGTAAAGTCTGCTCATCCCCTTCTTGTAAACAGCTTCAGTGTTAGATCTCCAGTCCAGTCTGTGGTTGATGGTAACACCCAGGTACTTGTAATCCTCCACCGCCTCCACATCCTTTCCCAGAATGCACAGAGGTTGGAAAGCCGTCTTCCTCTTCTTCCTGAAATCTATCACCATCTCTCTGGTCTTGCTGATGTTCAGCCGCAGGTGATTCTGTCCAGTCCACTCCACAAAGTTGTCTACCAGTGCCCTGTACTCCTCCTCCTGTCCCTCACTTATACACCCAACAACAGCCGAGTCGTCAGAATACTTTTGCAGGTGACACGACCCGGTGTTGTACTGAAAGTCAGTGGTGTATAAGGTGAACAGGAAAGGAGACAGTACAGTCCCCTGTGGAGCTCCTGTATCACTAACCACCGCATCAGACAGAACACTGCCCATACGGACAAACTGTGGCCTGCCTGTCAGGTAGTCAGTAATCCAGGAGATCATTGTGTCGTCTACACCCATCACCCGCAGCTTCTCCCCCAGTAGCAGAGGCTGAATGGTGTTAAAAGCACTAGAGAAATCAAAGAATGTGATTCTCACAGTGCCTCCTCCACCATCCAGGTGCGAATGGGCTCATTGCAGCAGGTAGATGACAGCGTCATCAACTCCCAAGTGGGGCTGGTAAGCAAATTGCAGAGGGTCTAGCAGGGCTCTCATCTGCGGCCTCAGGTTGGCCAAAACCAGTCTCTCCAGCACCTTCATGACGTAAGATGTGAGGGCCACTGGTCGATAGTCATTGAGGT
The DNA here is from genome assembly GCF_900880675.1 of Sparus aurata. Classification (NCBI taxonomy): domain Eukaryota; kingdom Metazoa; phylum Chordata; class Actinopteri; order Spariformes; family Sparidae; genus Sparus; species Sparus aurata. Next base: position 34,267,302 of record NC_044194.1, read on the forward strand.
CTGATGGTGTCGACTTCTTTGGAACAGGAACCAGGCAGGAAGTCTTCCAAAGCACCGGTATTCTTTCCTGACCCAGGCTCAGGTTGTAGAGGTGTTGTAGGACAGGAGACAGCTGGCTGGCACATGTCTTCAGGATCCTGGGGCTGATACCGTCAGGGCCTGCAGCCTTCTGCTGGTGGAGTCTCTCCAGCTGTCTCCTAACCTGGCCTGCAGTCACAGTCATGCGGGGGAGGCTGCTGGTGTCTTCAGTGGAGGACGAGGAGGTGGAGGAGGAGGTGAAGGTGGAGGAGAAGGAGGTAGAGGAGGAAGAGGTGGAGGAGGAAGAGGTGGAGGAGGAGGAGAGGTGCTGCACAGGAGAGCTCACAGCAGGGGAGTGAGGGAGGAGGGGAGGAAGCATTTGGGGCAGTGAGGGTGTGTGGGGGTCTGGAGGTGTCAGGGAGACGACAGAAGGCTGTGAGCTGAACCTATTGAAGAATCTGTTCAGCTCGTTTGCCCTCTCCAGGCTGCCCGATGACTGTCTGCTGATCACCTTACACCCAGTGATCTGCTTCATACCAGTCCACACATCCCTCACATTGTTCTGCTGGAGTTTGGCCTCCAGCTTCCTCCTGTAGGCGTCTTTACAGGTCCTCAGCATATCCCTGAGTTCATGCTGCACTCTCCTCAGTTCTTCCCTGTCTCCAGACCTGAACGCCCTCTTCTTCTTGTTAAGAAGGGCTTTCAGGTCATTGGTGATCCACGGCTTATTATTAGGGAAGCAGCGTACAGTCCGGGTTGGCATGGTGGTGTGTTCACAGAACCTGATGTATTCTGTGATGCAGTCGGTCATGCTGTCAAGATCCTCTCCATGTGGCTCAACAAGTGCATCCCAGTCTGTCGACTCAAAGCAGTCCTGTAGTGCGTCAGCAGCCTCCTGAGTCCACCTCCTCACGCTCCTAGTGTGGACAGGCTGCCGCTGAACAAGGTTGTGGTCAGATCTTCCAAGAGGGGGGAGGGCTGTGGGACTGTATGCATCCTTAGCATTTGCATACAACAGATCCAGTGTGTTACAGTCTCTGGTGGGGCAGTCAACATACTGGTGAAATGTTGGAAGGGTTTTATCCAGTGAGACATGATTAAAATCTCCAGTGATGACAATAAATGCATTAGGATGCTGCGTCTGTATCTGGGCAACAGCGGAGTGGATGACGTCACAGGCCAGCGCTGCATCAGCTGAAGGAGGAACGTACACACCGATAATGATGGCGGATGTGAACTCCCGGGGCAAATAATAAGGCCTCATCCCCACAGTCAACAGTTCAATGTCCGGGGTACAGAGACGTTTCTTCACGTGAACATGTCCGGGATTACACCACCTCTCACTCACATACAGTGCAATCCCTCCTCCTTTCTTCTTTCCGCTGCTTGTCACGTCCCTGTCCGCCCAAACAGTGCTGAAGCCGGGAATCGCCACGCTGTGGTCCGGGATGTTTGAGTGAAGCCATGTCTCCGTGAAACACAACACACTGCACTCACGATATTCCCTCTGAGCCTTTATCAGCGCGGCGAGCTCGTCCGTCTTGTTCCCCAGAGACCTCACGTTTCCCATGACAATCGCCGGTACAGCCGGTCTGTGTCTCCTCCTCTTCACCCTCCGTTTCACTCCGGCTCTGCAGCCACGGCGTCTCCTCCGCAGCTCCTTCAGGACCTCAGGCCTGGCTCCGGGCAGCAGTGCAGGTTCACACAGCGCAATCAGCTGGTCGCGTGTGTAAACAATGCGCTCAGTGATGCGCTCCTGACCCTCCGTTGCTAGGGCTAGCAAAAACATCTCAAAAACATAACAAAAAGTGCCGTAAAAGTTCAAAAAGAAAAAAAAAGAAAGGTGTTTGTCCTCTCCCAGTCTCCAGAGAAGAGCCGCCAAAAGTTCAGCAAAAACCAGAACACAAACACAACACAAATACAACAAAAACTACGAAAAAAACTTAAAAACCCACGGGAGCTGCTGTTACAGGCTGCCACCTAGTACGGCGCCATAGCAATAACCTATGGGGGCAAACATTTTGACTGCATTGGGCCTCTTAACACACTCAGAAAACCATTTCAAGACCTGTGGAACATGACTTGGGTCCTTATGAGACACCACCGTGCACGTTGGACTCATATAGTGTAGAAACAGTATAAACTTTGTGTTTTTGCATGGAGTCACTCACCTCAGTTACATCAGGAAAAGCTGATTGTCAAGTGTCTGCTCGCTCACCCACTATAGCCACAGACGCTCAACAGTCAGCTAGTAATGGCTGCTCTGGATGTAACCAGAGTTATCTGAGGTGAGTGACTTCATGCAAAAACACAACGTTTATACTGTTTCTACACTATGAGTCCAGTGTGCACGGTGGTGTCTCTAAGGACCCAACTCATGTACCACAGGTCTTGAAATGGTTTTCTGAGTGTGTTTAGAGGCCCAGTGTGGTTAAAATGTTTGCCCCCATAGGTTAGCATTGTAGCTATCTCGAAGCGCCGGGTAACCACGGGAGAACTCTGGATTGGTTGTATCATTTTCAATCAGGTTGTTTGCTTCCCCCAACACTGAGTGACCCACAGGAAAATTATATAGGGGTCAAAAATGGGCGGAGTTCTCCTTTAAGCTACTGTTTAAAAGGTTTGTTTTAGTCTATATGCCGTTTGTTTGCTTGGATATTTAAATTATTTTTTTACTTTAATTTGAATGTGTCTTCTCTTAAATTTAATGTTATTTTTTATTTATTTATTTTGTATATGCATGTTTGCACTTTATCTTATATAAGGGAACAATTTTTTTGTTCTTTACATTTAATAAATGTTCGTTACTGATTTTTAAAAAAAACTACTTTTTTCTAGACTTTGAAATAGGAGGCTGATTTCAACCCAACATTAAATTTTGATGTCAAGCCAATGAGGACTCTTAAGCTCAATTTGAGATATATATATATATATATATATATATATATATATATATATATATATATATATATATATATATATATATATATATATATATATATATACACATACACACACACACACATATATATATATATATTCCGGGGAGAGGGGAAGTCTGGGTGTCCCTGCTCAGGCAGCTGCCCCCGCGACCCGGCCCTGGATAAGCGGATGAAAATGGATGGATGGATGGATATATACACACACACTAAACCAATTGTATTCAACTTGAGAGTCCAAACATAATCCAAGATCTCTGTAACACAGGAGGTTAATGTAATGTCAACATTGGAATATGACGTAATATGATTTTCATACACAACCAATGGTCATCCAGCGTTAGAGTCTAACTAAAAATCCAATGTGTATTTAGCGTTGGTGCCAACTTTAGGGTTTGACGTAGACCTAACTTTCAAATCAATATCATAATTCAACAGTAATCCCAATGTTGGAGTTCAACCAAAATCCAAGCCTACATGCAAAATCCAATGTCTATTTAACGTAAAAGTTTGACGTCAAGCCTATGTACAAAATCCAATGTCTATTTAACATAAAAGGTTGACGTTAAGCCTACGTACAAAAGCCAGTGTCTATTAAATGTTCAGGACTGACCTCCAGCCAACGTTAAGTTTTAACGTAAACTAAATTTTTAAATCCTTATCATAATCCAATGGTAATCTAACGTTGGAGTACAACGTTGTTCTAATGTTGCATCAACGTCTAGTGTCAGCTGGGTCCCAATCAAGATTTCAACCACATCACAGCACTGAGACCGCTCCAGTCAAGGTTCTCAATGAGTCATTTCAACAAAGACAGTGGAATAATTTCAGTCTTAGTATTGCTGGATCTCAGTCTAACTGACTGCAAAACTGAGAGGGACTCTCTTGTACCTCACTTAATTGTTCTAATTCCTACCTAAATGATGGACACTACTTTGTGTCTATCGGTAATTACACATCTCAGCAGATGGAATTGACAAGCAGATTCCTCAGGTTATGAACCATCCAGACCTCTGAGGTCGTCAGGTACAGGTCTGCTTTCAGTCCCTGGAGTCAAAACTAAACATGGAGAAGCAGCGTTCAGTTATTATGCCCGACATTTCTGGAACAAACTCCCTGAAAACTGCAGGTCTGCTCCAACTCTCACCTCTTTTAAATACTAAAGACTGAGGACCTTTCCTTTTGCCACTGCTTTTCACTGAAGCAGTTTCAAGGCTTTGAACTGCACTGGGACTTTTATTTTCAAGTTCTGTCTTTTTAAAACCTATTCTATTTTAGCTTTCTTTCCTATTACTTCACTTGTTTTAATGTTATGTGTGCCTCTGTGAAGCACTTTGAGGTGCCTTGTGTCTAAATGATGCTATTCCAATAAACTTGCCTTGTATAACAAAGGCCAAAAGAGTATCGTGGACTTGTAATCTCTTGTGGATAAATGGCAACTATGTTAGATGAGCATTTTTTCTTGTGCTCACAAAGCCACACAATACCTTTAAACCAGTGCAATAATTTAAAGTATTTTAAGGACTGTAACATTCATTAGCAGCAGCTAACAGGATAAAGCTTGTTAATGCTAACCTTATGCTTATGAAACAGCTTTGGAGACCTCTCCGCATAAAGATGTCTTTTTGTATGTCTTTATATTTAAAAAAATGACCCCTCATTACAATATTTTTAGGATCATTTTCCAAAGTACCACTTCTAAAAATGGCATTTCTGTCTGTGCGCCTGTGTAAAACAGTCGATCTGTGATTTCTGTATTGGATTATGTCAGGCCAGGACTAAAAGGAGGAGTCAGATCCAGGGCAGAATCAAAATTCAACAGGCTTTCATTCTGAAATGTATGGCTTCGAGACCGAGACAAATAAATAGGCTATGAAACCTATATCTGACTATGCTGACAAGAGTGAGAAAAGAAACAAAAGAAAACAAGGAGAAACAAAAACCACACCAACGGTGGGAAATCAACGAAACCTGAGTACAACAACTAGAACCTGACTAATACCAAAGTAAAAAATGTACAGCAAAAAATCACCCACAAGGAGGAAAACACAAGCTATAAAACAGAGCTACTCTATGAAAACTAAGAACTGAGCTAAACTATAAAAAATTATAAACGAAAAATCACTCAACTTGAGGCACAATAATTACAGAAGAAAAATCAGACATGAATTTCAAAATACTTAGGCAAGACGAGACTGTGACGAAGGGCTGGGTTGCATGAAGGAACAAGACACTCTGACACAAGACAAACGAAGACGCAGACTATTTAACACATGAGGGAGAGGGGAACAGGTGGAAACAATCAGGAATCAGGGATGACGTCAGACCGGGGACACATGAGGAAGGGCAAGTGAGTTAGACTTTCAAAATAAAACAGGAAGTTCACGAGACAAAAACCCAAGACAAGACAAAACCTCACCGCTGTGTGACAGATTAACCTTGATTTTACATAAATTTGCACGTAAATCAGCTTCACATGAGTTTGATGCTGTTCATAAGTCATCTTAGCAGACCTGTCCCTCTCAAACTACATTTATAAATGGAATAGATGGACTTCAGTGGACTCCCCCATATTTTATATTTTTTGGACTCAAACAATTTAAAATCACATTAAAAGTAGATGAAACAAAAACATTGGAGAAATGGCATCAAACAAGGAAACAAACATGACCAAGAGGCAAGATTTGAGCTGACGGCACAAAGCTACAGACGTTGCTAACAAGGACATGGCTATGCTAATTAAGCAAGTCATGGCCACGGAGATGGAAAACTTGCAAGAAACGGTAGCCTACATTCTTAAAGAGTCGCTGGCCAAAACTCTTGACCCCATAGAAAAACATATGACAGAGAATAGTAACATCTTGTGGTCACTTAAAGAACTAGCTAAAAACCATGCCAATTAATTCAACATGGTGTTCAACAAAATAGATACTATCCAAACTAGCCTGCGCAAGACAGAGAAACATACAAGTTCATGTGTTACAGAAGTGAATGCGCTAGGGCTGGGTATCACCAGGTACCTCGCGATACGATACTATCACGATATTTTGCCCATGATAACGATAATATCACGATACAGCGATTCTGCGATAATCGATATATTGCAAGGAATTTCATCCACGATGCATCACGATATCTGTGTCACTGAAGAAATTCAGAATTTATTGACTGCACTGAATCCATTTCACAGGAATTACAAAACATTGTCAATCAATTTCACATAAATGACAGCCAAGTAAACAAAGAGTATATTGCACAGTGTCTCTTCTTAACACACACACTGACTACAACTTTCATTAAATATCTATATTTGTCGGTTTCAGAGCTACCTAAACCAAAACCATTTTTTTTTGTTTTTTAACATTTTCAAATATCGATATTTGGCACCAGTGTATTGATAACGTACCTCAAGACGAAATATTGCGATATATCGTAGTATCGATATTTTGGCACACGCCTAGAATGCACCATGGAGGACATGAACTTGAGGACATAGTGTGGCTGTGGGAGTAATCATGTAATGTAAGGCATTACTATTTTCGAGAGTAATGTGTAATGTGTAATATATTACTTTTTTGAGTAAACAGCCCCAACACTGATCTTAGGATCTAAATGTAATAGAAATTAAACCAAATACGTATTTCCAAGCTTCTGGGCATGAGGAACTCATTAATGCCATTGATAGCACTCTAAGAGGTCAACATCATTAAGTGCAGTGAAGGTAAGTAGGAATGTGAGTGGCTTAAAGGGAGACAATATAGGCGAATAGGGTAAAAAGATTAAATGATAGATATCACCATGAAACTTTCTCAGTTGATTACTCATGTTAAGCTTGTAAAAAAATGTATTGCAAGTTTTTTTGTATTTTAACGTTTAAATATGCAAATGAGGCCTTCTCTTATTAAAAATGCGCCAATTTGCATATATTCTAAAAATCAGACGTGTGATAGAGCCGGGCAATTTATTTTTTTTTTTCATTTTGTTGTCATATAAGATGGGAAAATAATTACAGAGGGGTTTACCCTAACCCATCTACACGGAGCCCCAGACATGACATGGTCAAAAAAAAAATTCAATTGTGGCCTCAATATAGCTATAACGTGCGCACAAAATACTAATTCGTGGTCACGAAGTAGGTATAATGTGCCCACGAAATACAAAAAAATACAAATTAATAACATTAATATCATTCCTGGACAGCTGGGTAAGCAAATCAAGTGCACCTTCTCTAGAAACTGCACTAGCCTACGTGATGTCCTTAAGGTCAGTGTCTTATCTTATTCTGTTCTTGTCAATATCTTGTTATCCCGCATTTAGGCAGTGCCTTTCACTGATCATCCCCTTTGAAAGTAGCATCATGTGTGTCAGACTCTCAGCTGAGGTAATATGAGCCGCAGCGTTTAATGATGCCACTGAACGCAGCCGTGCAGTTATAGTAGCGCTCACTGTATGTATCGCGTTGCCAAGGGAACCTATAGCCTATCAGTGATCAGAATCTAGTTTATATTGATTTGCAGGTTGTTGTTGCTCTGACTGAACTGCTGAAGGTGTCTGTAGTGTTCTCTGGACATTTGTCCGTCAGTAAAATCACAGAGGATTAAAGGTTCACTATATTATAGGCCTACTTAAATAACTGCCTAAATGCGGGATAACAAGATATTGACTAGAACAGAATAAGAAAAGACACTCACCTTAAGGATGAAAGAGTTTTTGAGTCAGTCCAGCTCCACCAACAGCCTCAAAAACTCTTTTGTCCTCCTCGCCATCAGACTGTTTAACAGCTCTCAGTAAAGGCAGGGAGGACAATAGATAATAAACAATGGACAATTTCTGCCTCTATTTGCACATCCATTTGCACTGTTTCACTTTCATTTGCACTGTCAACCATTTTGCACTGTTTACTGCAGCTACTGTTCATTATATATATAATACTTTATATTTTATCTTTTATTCTATTTTTAATTCTATTCTTAAGGTTAGGGTCTTTAATTTTAGTTTAATGTATGTTTAATGTATGTCTAATGTATGTTTTGTATTTTGTATGCTACTGGACACCTGAATTTCCCTCTGGATAAATAAAGTATCTATCTATCTATCTATCTATTTATCTATCATGTAGGCTATTGCGGGTTCTAGAGAAGGTGCGCTCGATTTGCTCACCCAGTTGTCCAGGAATTATATTAATATCATTCATTAGTATTTCGTGTGCACATTATACCTACTTCGTGGCCACAAAGTAGTATTTCGTGCGCATGTTATAGCTATATTGTGGCCACAATTTAATTTTTTTTGACCATGTCATGTCTGGGGCTCCGTAATCTGTTATCCTGTAAATTAGAATATACTGTCAATAGCCATAGCTTTTAGAAATAATTGTTTTCCGTGAAAAATCAGGGTTTTCGTGTAAACGAGAGGCCAAACCAGGTGGAAATATCTGCGTTTTCCCTTCGTGTAAACGGGATCAAATTGAGAATGCCTCCACATCTTAAATTAAAGCTTATGTCATCAAGAACAAACCCTGAAAGTTTCATACTTCTTTCACCAAAAGCCTGATTATTGAGTTTAACAGCTCTACTTAGAGATCGTGGAGGAACAACGTGCAGCTGGTCAACTTACCGAGCGGTGCTGAGGGCGACAATCCTCCGAGAGGCTTTCTCCAGAAGATGCACCCTGGATGGATCCCCTCTCTTAACTCTTAAGGATCTACATGACACACCGCTGGAGATTGACACACATCGGATATATTCTAACACCTCCCAACTGTGGGCCATGAATATCAGGCTCCTGCGATACACCGACCAGCTGCACTTCTTCGTCGACTACAGCTCCGGTACGACACAGCCCAGGTAATCAGCCCAGACCAAACAGGATTTATGAAGGGACATCTATCGTAGGATAATATTTGCAGACTTACACATAATTGGTGAAACCCATAAAATCCCACCTGCATGTGGACTGTTGTTTCTGGATGCAGAAAAGGTGTTTAAATTTTGAGATAGATTTATGAATATGATTAAAATGTTATACACTAATTCCACTGCTCGTGTATGTATGGCTTTTGAGAAGTATTTGTCATAAAACAGGGAGTGCAGCAAGGAGACCCTTTTTTTCTCCCCTCATCTTTAATATCTCTATGGAACCACTTGCACAATTTATTAGAACGTGTCCTCAGATCTCACCAATCAAAATAGGGGCTACGTCCCACTCAATATCGCTTTATGCAGATGATACACTAGTCTATACTGACTACTACACCAATATTCAACAGTCTCTCCCTCATATTTTAAAAGTATTGGAGCAATTTTTGCTATATTTCTGGATATAATAATCTGGCAAAATTGACACTAATGCTACTCAATACAGATAAAAGTTAGGTGGTGCATCCACCACAGACTAAAATCATGAATGAGGTCACATATCTGGGTATTAATATTAATACTTTCCTAATATCTATTGCTAAAACTAATTATACCGTAATCTTGAAGAAAATAGCAAATGTTAAAAGATGGAGACACCTGCCATCATCAGTCCCAAATCAAATATCAGTTATTAAAATTCATATTCTACCGCGCATCAACTTTATTAGTTCTATGTTACCACTCATCCCCCCAAAAAACTTGACACTATATTGAGGCAATAAGGGTGGAAAGACAGAGGACCTAATATAAAGTGGTCAGTCTTGCAACTAAGAAAGTCTGATGGTGGATTGGCCTGTCCAAATTTTAGATTATATCACTAGGCATTTATGTTATGAAGTATAAGCTGGAGGATGATAAAGAGTCATTTTGGAAAAACATTGAAAAAGAATTAATGGCACCTACAAGACTAAAAGACTTAATTCTCTCAGGTATAGCAGCTGAAAAATGTATTTTATATTACGATCCAATCCATACTCATACTCTCCGGGTGTTTAGATCATTGGAAAGATTTCTGAAAGTTAAGGTCTGGTTCAAGGCATCCCCAATATGGAATAACACCCATCGTTTATCCGGGGGGAAACCCTTCACTGACAGGGTAAGGGAATCTAAAGGCATCTGCACACTGAACGATACTAACGGATCAAACTATCGAACTATCCTAAGTTTTGAACAGGTGGTATCCAGGTACAATGTGGATAGACACTCACATTTCTTCTATTTCGGAATAAGATCAGCCTACAAGGCCTATAAGGTTCCCTGGGGTTTAGAGCAAGGAGAGCATCCTATTTTAAAGTGGATTCAAATTGCGCCAAGGATAATAGTATCATACATTTATGACAAATTACTTTCACAACAGTACTTACCCACATCAAGAATGAAAGCTTGGATTAGAGACAGAGTTGAAGTAGAAGATGAACCAAATTGGAATTCTGCCCTCAGGGAATGTAGGCTCTTTTTTGCATGTTGTGTGGTAGTGTCCTGGAGTTCTGGTGTTTTGGGGGAACGTCATTCAAAATCTGGAATTCCTGAATGAAGCCAGACTACTGATAATTAATTTTAATTGATACTTTTCTTTTTTTTGATCCCAGACTGGGAAATTATTTTGTTACAGCAGTAGTGGGTCAGCAAATAAAACACTTAAAACACATAAATAGAATCCAATATATACATAGTGTATATATACAGTGCACAGTGTGCTATAAACAATAAACAATAATAATATATACAACAAAACAAAATATGCAAAATATACTATAACAATAATAATATATACAACAAAACAGTAGAGAGACCAGAGTTCTCTGTCAGGCAGAGGTGAGAGAGTTATTGTATAAAGTGATGGATTGTGGCAGGAAAGATTTCCTGTATCTGTTGCTACGACAGCGAAGCTGAAGCAGCCTTCCGGAGAAGGTGCTCCGCTGTCTGACCAGTGTGAGTTGGAGAGGGTGGAGAGGATTATCCATGATGGATAACAGTTTTTTCAGTGTCCTCCTCTCCACCACAGCCTCCAGAGTGTCCTGTTTGCAGCCAATCACAGAGCCAGCCTTCCTGATCAGTTTGTTGAGTCTGGTGGTGTCGCTGGCTCTGATGCTGCTCCCCCAACAAACCACAGCAAAGAAAAGTACACTGGCCACCACAGACTGATAAAAGATCTCCAACATCTTGCTGCACACGTTGAAGGATCTCAGCTTCCTCAGGAAGTAAAGTCTGCTCATCCCCTTCTTGTAAACAGCTTCAGTGTTAGATCTCCAGTCCAGTCTGTGGTTGATGGTAACACCCAGGTACTTGTAATCCTCCACCGCCTCCACATCCTTTCCCAGAATGCACAGAGGTTGGAAAGCCGTCTTCCTCTTCTTCCTGAAATCTATCACCATCTCTCTGGTCTTGCTGATGTTCAGCCGCAGGTGATTCTGTCCAGTCCACTCCACAAAGTTGTCTACCAGTGCCCTGTACTCCTCCTCCTGTCCCTCACTTATACACCCAACAACAGCCGAGTCGTCAGAATACTTTTGCAGGTGACACGACCCGGTGTTGTACTGAAAGTCAGTGGTGTATAAGGTGAACAGGAAAGGAGACAGTACAGTCCCCTGTGGAGCTCCTGTATCACTAACCACCGCATCAGACAGAACACTGCCCATACGGACAAACTGTGGCCTGCCTGTCAGGTAGTCAGTAATCCAGGAGATCATTGTGTCGTCTACACCCATCACCCGCAGCTTCTCCCCCAGTAGCAGTGGCTGAATGGTGTTAAAAGCACTAGAGAAATCAAAGAATGTGATTCTCACAGTACTTCCTCCACATCCAGGTGTGAATGGGCTCGTTGCAGCAGGTAGATGACAGCGTCATCAACTCCCAAGTGGGGCTGGTAAGCAAATTGCAGAGGGTCTAGCAGGGCTCTCATCTGCGGCCTCAGGTTGGCCAAAACCAGTCTCTCCAGCACCTTCATGACGTAAGATGTGAGGGCCACTGGTCGATAGTCATTGAGGTCTGATGGTGTCGACTTCTTTGGAACAGGAACCAGGCAGGAAGTCTTCCAAAGCACCGGTATTCTTTCCTGACCCAGGCTCAGGTTGTAGAGGTGTTGTAGGACAGGAGACAGCTGGCTGGCACATGTCTTCAGGATCCTGGGGCTGATACCGTCAGGGCCTGCAGCCTTCTGCTGGTGGAGTCTCTCCAGCTGTCTCCTAACCTGGCCTGCAGTCACAGTCATGCGGGGGAGGCTGCTGGTGTCTTCAGTGGAGGACGAGGAGGTGGAGGAGGAGGAGGTGAAGGTGGAGGAGAAGGAGGTGGAGGAGGAAGAGGTGGAGGAGGAAGAGGTGGAGGAGGAGGAGAGGTGCTGCACAGGAGAGCTCACAGCAGGGGAGTGAGGGAGGAGGGGAGGAAGCATTTGGGGCAGTGAGGGTGTGTGGGGGTCTGGAGGTGTCAGGGAGACAACAGAAGGCTGTGAGCTGAACCTATTGAAGAATCTGTTCAGCTCGTTTGCCCTCTCCAGGCTGCCCGATGACTGTCTGCCGCTCACCTTACACCCAGTGATCTGCTTCATACCAGTCCACACATCCCTCACATTGTTCTGCTGGAGTTTGGCCTCCAGCTTCCTCCTGTAGGCGTCTTTACAGGTCCTCAGCATATCCCTGAGTTCATGCTGCACTCTCCTCAGTTCTTCCCTGTCTCCAGACCTGAACGCCCTCTTCTTCTTGTTAAGAAGGGCTTTCAGGTCATTGGTGTTCCACGGCTTATTATTAGGGAAGCAGCGTACAGTCCGGGTTGGCAAGGTGGTGTGTTCACAGAACCTGATGTATTCTGTGATGCAGTCGGTCATGCTGTCCAGATCCTCTCCATGTGGCTCAACAAGTGCATCCCAGTCTGTCGACTCAAAGCAGTCCTGTAGTGCGTCAGCAGCCTCCTGAGTCCACCGCCTCACGCTCCTTGTGTGGACAGGCTGCCGCTGAACAAGGGGAATATACTTACTTACTGATGGATCCCTTTGTACATTTGCTAAATGATGACCCTGACCTAGACATTGGGAGAAACTCTAGGAAGATTTGGATTGCAGGCTTGACTACAGCCAGACAATGGTAGCACAATGCTGGAAACCGCCCCACGATATTTCTCTCATTACCTGGAACTATGCTCAGAATGAATCAACAACGCAAGACCAAAAACCTGATCAGTAACCATGAGGACCGTCTTCATAAATGATCCCAGTTTGTCTGTGTGGTGGTGTTTAAAATGTCAATTATTGCTGGATGGAGCAGATGGGGAAGAGGGGGGAGGGCAGGAGAGGGTGGGAGGTAGTGTGAGAAAATGTAAAAATGTATACAACAAAGTGATTTCATTGTATGTCCTGTATATGCTTTATTGTTGTTGTAATAAAAAATTAATGACAAAACATTTTTTAATACATAATACATACAAGTCAAACACAGAGGAAAAAAATACAAGACAGTAGTTTTCTGTCCGTCTGTCTCCATCTCACTGCTGTCTTTCTGTTGTCCGTTTGTCTGTCTCCATCTTTCTCTCCATTACTGAAGGTGTGTCCTTGGGTCGATGTTTAGCTGGGTGACAACTTGTGACGCCCACTTCTCTATAAACATCCAATCATAGACCTTATGACTTCCAGCTGACCTCTGACCCCTGTGCACGCTGAGGGGATCTGTGTGTGTGTGTGTGTGTGTGTGTGTGTGTGTGTGTGTGTGTCTGTGTGTGTGTGTCTGTGTGTGTAAGAAAGGGAGAGAGTCTTTGTGCCAATTTTAGACTCACAGAGTGATTACACTGTCAATAAATGTGTTTATTTGCCGGAGGCAGAGTGGAGCTTTTCTTGGAGATGAAAAGGTGTTTTGAAGCACTTTGTTGCGAGGCGGAGCACAGACAAATACTGTAATCAGATCGCTGTCTGAAGAACAATATGTGGTCAAAATAATGAGCAGAAATCACAGGGTGAAAACCCTCAGCACACAATCAATAGGCCTGATGGCAGAGACAGTGAGAGTGGCAGAGAGATGAACGCCTTCTGCCAAATCCACAAACACGTCAGTCACTACCCTAGTGGACATTGTTTGTGAGTGATGAGTGAGTGAGTGAAAGAATGCATAGGAGGCTCCTTCAAGCCTCTAGTTAGATCTGTTCAGTACAAACCAGAAAAATAAGATGCACTGAAGAAAACCTTGTCTTCAGTGATTTAGGAAGTCAAGACTTTAATCAATAGCTTATTTTCTCATCTTTGGCCTTCACCTTTGTTCAAGATATGAACAGGCAAAGATTGGATGGGTTGAGTAATTCATCATGAAGCCTTTCCTTAAACTTTGCGGTTTTTAGTTGTAGTTTATTTGGCATTGGCATTGGGAGCTTCACTCCTCAGACTCTTTCCACCCCCCTACGAGCTGCAAACTTAGGAGACTGACTTTTTGGTGTGGCGTCAGCCCCATCCTGTGGAATTCTCTCCCTTCTCCATTCACAATGCTCCATCTCTGGACCATTTCAAAAAACTCCTGAAGCACCACCTGTTCACCAAGGCCTACAACCTCAGCTTACTCTGTCTATGTTCCATCAATCCATCCTACTCAGTCATCTGCCCAACCATCCCTCTTTTCTGTCCTCAACTCCTATTTAGTTTTACTTCTTTCCCCTCCCCTATGTAAAGCATCCTTGGATCTCTTGAAGGCCCTATATAAAATTGATATCTTATTATTATCAGCATCAACCTAAAGGCTACGATTTTGTAATACAATAAACATACAATCATAGAACTAAAGTTCATCCAGTAACTACTGTTTTCCTCTGTAAGGCTGACTTTGGTAACACAAACATGAGGACATTACATACAAAGTACCTGTTTCTCAGTTGTTGTTTGCAAGATCCACACAATCATCTTCATCTACTACCACCATCAGAGGAACTGAAGACTAGTGATGTGCAAGTCATGAATAAGTCGTTTAAAACTCGAGATTCGTTTTGTTGAGTGGGGAGTTACGAGTCATTGTCCCCATTAACTCGTTCACTGACTTACCGCTGTTACCGCCAGCTAACTGCAAAGAGGAGACATGCCAGACAACTTTTATTCTAACTGCTCTTGCGTAGATGTATCAAGCTAATTGCTATATTAGCTCCGTGGCTGAAGCAACAGCTCTGGTCATTATTTCAACTCAACTCCCCTGTCTCCTCTCCTCTCTGCCCGGAGCTGAGTTGTATCACAGGCTGATACAGAAAAAGAACGATTGACTGACCCAGTAGCTCCCAGCTCACAGCTCACTCGCACTCCCTCCCAGCTCGCAGAGCCCCTCCCTTACCTGAGAAACTCGCCAACTCACTGCTCCTCGCCATTCAGGACTCAGCATCTCAGACTCACTCTCAGAGAGCCGCTCCCTGACCTGAGCAGTGTGCTGCTCCGCTCCATTCATGGGAAGTCTCTGAGTGACGGCGCAGAAATGATTCTTAATACAAAATCATGCTTGTCTTGCAAATATATAAATGAAAAAATAAAAACTGAAAATAAACTACAACTGTGTTGCTGCCCCTCTCCTGCAGTTCCGCCCCATCAAGTTACTAATTGACATTTAGAAAATTATAAAGTGTGCTGCACACTCTGGGTGACTGACTCAAGTGACTCGAAAACCTGATTCACTTTAGTGAGTGACTCATACAAACTCGAGTCAGTAATAGGAGTCGAGTATCCCATCACTACTGAAGACCCAGATTGAAGCTTGGGTTGGTTAAATGGAAAAAACACCAAGCCCAGGTTAGATTTTTAAAGTATCCAGCTAGTATATCCTGCCACCTGCACTCAGGCCACTCTCCAAAGCCACTCCTCCCAAACTCTGAACGCACACTGTAGTGTTCCACAATTTGAATTTGAGTTTTGGTGCATAACAATAAACACACTAAAAAGTAAAAATGTTAAGAAAGAAAAAGGCTGGTGAAGCAAGTATAGCTAAAATGAAAAAGAAAAAGTTGTATAAACCAGGACATCTGGAATTCTGGTGGCATCATGTGGTAGAGGGCAGCGAGAAAAGTACCTCTAGAGGAAACCAATTAAAACTGTTTATTAACTAAATGGAAAAGGGCAGAAAGTGTCCTGAAGGCAACTGAAGACAACAAACACACACGGACAACGAGCAAGAAGAGGAACACAGCCAGAGAAGGAAGTGAGTGAGAGCACCAGAGACAATACAGCCTGCACAAGGATATATAAGAACAAAATAACTACTTACAAACTAATTAAGTTAGTTTGGAGTTAAAGCTAAAAGCTAACAGCTAGCTAACAGCTAGCCAACAAGATTGAAAGCCTTAGCAACAGTTACTAAGGAGTTGGAACAACAACAGCCATGCAGCCTCAGCAGAGTCCTGGAGCCTCAGACACAGCTCATATAGAAGCTGTTCCTCTTTTATACACACAGGATCTCAAAATGAAAGTGCCAGGAAGGCACACAAACAGTTCTCACTCTTCTCTGACTCCTACAAGAATGGAGACATCAGCAACCTGATCTTCTTCACAGAGCAGCCACTGGCATGGCACTCTGCTATAAAGACCCACTACCCCTCTGTGAAGAAGGAGGGCATCTGTAATGGCTGGAAGCTGAAGGTCAAAGAAGCAGAGGACCCAGACTCCCCCATGACATCAGTAAACATCTACAAGAATGGGACTGGTGCAGGGAAACCTCAGGCATCCATACCCTACCAGACACAGACACCACCTCCACCCCCACCTGCCCTCCTGCTGACCAAAAGAGTGAGCCCCCCATCTCTGAACAGGCCCAGGACCCCCAGCTGACCTCCATCATCACCGACATGAAGGTGAAGTTCAGTGAGCGACAGAGAGAGCTGGTCCAGCTGAGAGAGCTGACCAGCCATCAGCTGAGCCAGGAGGAGGCCTGCAACTTCAGCACGGAGCTGAGCAGACTGAGGCAGGACAGGGAGCAGAAACAGACTGAGTTGAGCACCCTGAGGTCTGAGATCAGAGAACTACAGCAGCACCAGGAGAACCACATGGCAGCACTGAGTGCCCTGACAGAGGAAGTGAAGGAGCTGAGACAGGAGAGAGAGAGCCACAGGAGAGAGCTGGCCTATCTGTCACAGAAACTCCAGGAGACAGACAGAGTCACCCCGGACCTCACAGGACAGCAGGACTCACACCAAGACCACAACCAGGACCCTGGGAGCCCCACCCAGAGACACAAGGACAGAGAAGCTCCATCCACCCAGAGACACCAGGACAGAGAGACTCCATCCACTCAGAGACACCTAGACAGAGAGACTCCATCCACCCAGAGACACCTGGACAGAGAGGCTCCACCCACCCAGCAGCTCCCCTCCAACCCACAGACCAACACAACACCCAGACCCCCCCCAGCCAACCAGTGGACTCCACCAGTCCACCCAGACCGGCACAGCAGCCAGACATAATCATCCTAATCGACTCCAATGGAAAGTTCTTAAATGAAAAGAAACTCTTCCCCAACCACCTGACCAGAGCCCCTCCTGCCCCCAGGAGACCCCCCCCCCCCCCCCCCCCCCCAGCACCGTCACCAGGAGCCACGCCGTGGCCCACTGAGCTATGCTCAGGTGGTGAGGAGAGCAGCAGACCCCCCACTTACCCTTCCAACCTCCAACCCCACCCCTACACCTCCACACAGCCAGCTTCCAACCAGCACATGCTCAGCCTGCTCTGCTCCCACCAGATAGGTCAAACACAGTAGACAACCCTAGAGTGTTTACTTCTATTTTGTCATGATCCTATCATGGCAGCCCTGCCCTCTTGTGTATGTGTGTTTCCCCTGTCTGTTTTCCTCCTGTGTCCCTTCCCCTGTCTGTTCTGTGTGCCTGCATGTGGGCGTGGTTTGCTCTCCACAGGCAGCAGCCAGGTGGATCCTATCTTCAATCAACTCCCTTTAAGAGCTCTGGGATCCCTACTGCTGGCTGCCAGATTGTTTCGTCAGTCTCTGTGGTTGTCGCACTTTGGCTCTCCAGTATAAGTTTTTTTGTCGCTACATTCTGTGATTAGCTTGTGTAGCTAATCTCTCTGTGCCTCTCCTACTTTGCTCCAGATTGCTGTGCCTTCGTCGTACCTTGTGTTTGCTGCTGTTCAGCCTGTTCAGCCAGCCTGCCTTCCCGAGTACGCTCGGGAAGACAGACCTCACCACGCCTCGCCACGCCACGACACCTCAACCCTAATCACTCCTGGTGATTCTACAAGACACGTCAGGACCCTGGGACCTCGCACCACCTCTCGCACTATTCTCACCTTGCTGTTCATTAAAGGAAGAAGTGTTCACTGTCATCCGTGGTTTGAGTTGTGCTTCTGGGTTCAGATCAAATTAAATTCCTAACAGAACGATCTGGCCTAAGCATGAACCCAGCCAACTCAGAACTGGATGAGCAGGTGGCAAATCTGAGACAGGCTGTGTCTACCCAAGGAGCTATGCTGGGGCACCACGATCCGACGCTGCGCGGCATAATGGACTCCCTCGCCAACCTCTCCTCCGGCCTCTCTCGGCTAGAAAGCCGACTCCAACCTAATGACTCTCCTGTGCCTAATCTCCCCACAGCAGTACCTGTTGGCGCCTTTCATCCCCGTGAGCCGTTTGTTCCTGCCCCTGAACGCTACGATGGAGACTTGGGTATCTGTAAATCGTTCCTGTTCCAGTGCTCACTAGTGTTTGAGTTACAGCCCACTACATATTGTTCAGATAGAGCTAAAATCGCATATGTGCTGGGGCTGCTCACAGGGAGGGCTAGAGCCTGGGGAACAGCTTTTTGACACAATCCACTTACTACCGATTCCACCTTTGAACAATTTTCCACCGAAATGTTGTCAGTGTTTGATCACCCCATCACCAGCCACGACGTTAGCAAACAACTGCTAAGTTTACGCCAGGGCCCTTCAAGCGCAGCTAATTACTCTGTCGAGTTCCGCACGTTAGCAGCTGAGCTGGGATGGGATGACGGGGCACTGCAGAGCATCTTTTTGAAGGGATTGAATGACACTGTGAAAGACTGTCTGGTGGGCAGGGCGGAGACGGAGAGTTTACAGGAGCTAATCGCACTAGCCATCAAAATAGATAACAGGCTACGGGAGCGTCGCAGAGAGTGCTGACCCCTGCTGCTCATGGTTCTGCCGTTTAATCTGCTGCTGCAATCAACCCGTTCCCGCAAGGTCCATCCGAGGCAAAGACTCATCACCTTACTCAACCCGTCTCACCGGCGGGACAAGAGGAGCCGATGCAGCTGGGGCGCCAGCGGCTAACACCGGCGGAGCGCAGCCGGCGTTTTAAGGAGGGGTTGTGCATCTACTGTGGTAAACCTGGACACCAGCTCGCTACCTGCACCCTCCGGTTAAACTCCACTCCTCACCAGTCGCAGCCGGGGTTCTGGTGAGTAATGTGGTTCCCATGTTGCCCCGTAAACGCATAAACATAGTTGCTAACATACTGCTAAAGGGTAATACCTTGAGACTCGAGGCCCTCATCGACTCTGGCTCTGACTCTAACCTGCTAGACTCTCAGTTTGTTGAACAGTCTTTGATACACACCTGTCCCATTGATACGCCGCTGGTAGTCAACGCTCTCAATGGTAATGAACTGGCTCGCATCACTCACCAGACCGACGCATTATCCCTGTTGCTAGCCGGGAACCACCGGGAGCAAATCGCTTTCCACGTCATGTCGTCGTCTCATGCCCCTCTGGTCCTTGGATTACCCTGGCTCCAGAAACACAACCCGGTGATCGATTGGGCAGCTGGTAAAGTAACTAGTTGGAGTTCCTTTTGTCCTTCCACCTGTCTCAAATCTGCTCTCCCTCCGTGTTCTAAGAGCCTCCATGCTGTACCACCTGAAGCCCCTGACTTATCCTCTGTACCCCCTGTGTATCATGATTTAACACATATCACCTGGTGCGTATCGAAGGAGACGAATGGAAGACGGCATTCAACACACCACTGGGCCATTTCGAATATTTAGTGATGCCATTTGGGCTTATTACTAATGCTCCAGCCATCTTCCAAGCCTTGGTGAATGAGATTTTGAGGGACTTTTTGAATCATTCTGTGTTCGTGTACTTGGACGACATTTTGATTTTCTCCCACAGCCTCAAGGAGCACATCGTGCACGTGCGACTAGTACTTCAAAGGTTGTGGGAGAACAAATTGTTAAGAGTAAGAAGTGTGAGTTTCATGTCCCATCTGTTTCCTTCCTTGGTTACATTTGGAGAAAGGACAGGTGAAAGCTGATCCCGCGAAGATCCAGGCGGTGACTGACTGGCCTCCACCACAGTCACGCAAAAAACTTCAACGATTCCTGGGCTTCGCGAACTTCTACCGACGCTTCATCAGAAACTACAGCCAGGTAGTGACCCCACTAACTAGACTCGCCTCTCTCTGTGCCTTTTGTATGGTCTCCGGCGGCTGAGGAGGCGTTTCTGGAACTCAAACGGCGTTTCTCCTCGGCTCCAGTCCTGGTCCAGCCTGATCCTGCCCGTCAGTTTGTGGTTGAGGTAGACGCATCTGATATTGGCATCGGCGCAGTACTGTCTCAGAGAGCCACCGACGACAAGCTACACCCTTGTCCATTCTTTTCAAAGAAGCTGTCACCTGCAGAACGCAACTACGACATGGGGAATCGTGAACTACTGGCGGTGAAGTTGGCGCTCGAGGAGTGGAGACACTGGTTGGAGGGGACGGAAACACATTTTATGGTATGGACTGAACATAAGAACTTATCTTACATTCAAGGTGCTAAACGTTTAAACTCTCGCCAGGCCCGGTAGGCTCTGTTCTTTGGCAGCTCAACCTCCGCAGGATCCGCAGGATCCGCAGGATCCGGAGGGAGACCAGAGCGGCTCTCCTGCGCACTCAGGACCAGAACCGGAGGTTGGCTGACCGGCGGCGTACTCCTGCCCCAGAGTACAAACCAGGACAGAAGGTATGGTTAAATTCTAAAGACATTCCCCTCAGCGTAACCTCCAAAACTTTCTCCCAGATTCATTGGTCCGTTTAAAATTTAGGCCATGGTCAACCCCTCGGCTGTTCGCCTCAAGCTCCCTGCGTCATTGAGGATACATCCTACTTTTCATTTCTCCCAGTTAAAGCCTGTCTCCACTAGTACTCTGTGCCCTCCGGCCGTCACCCCCCCCCCCGGCTCATCGATGGATTCCCGGCCTTTACAGTCAGCCGCATTCTGGATGTTCGTCGCAGGGGGCGCGGCTATCAATACCTGGCTGACTGGGAGGGATATGGACCCGAAGAGAGGAGTTGGATCGCTCGGGGGCTCATCCTGGACCCCGTTCTACTCACTGACTTCTACCAGAAACATCCCAACAAGCCTGGTAGACCGTCGGGAGTCGGTCATTGGAGGGGGGGGTACTGTCATGATCCTATCATGGCAGCCCTGCCCTCTTGTGTATGTGTGTTTCCTGTCTGTTTTCCTCCTGTGTCCCTTCCCCTGTCTGTTCTGTGTGCCTGCATGTGGGTGTGGTTTGCTCTCCACAGCAGCAGCCAGGTGGATCCTATCTTCAATCAACTCCCTTTAAGAGCTCTGGGATCCCTACTGCTGGCTGCTAGATCGTTTCATCAGTCTCTGTGGTTGTTCGCACTTTGGCTCTCCAGTATAAGTTTTTTTGTCGCTACATTCTGTGATTAGCTTGTGTAGCTAATCTCTCTGTGCCTCTCCTACATTGCTCCAGATTGCCGTGCCTTCGTATCTTGTGTTTGCTGCTGTTCAGCCTGCATGTGGATTCAGCCTGCACGCTGTCTCATCTCCTGCGTTTCCCTGCCTAGCGAGTACGCTTGGGAAGACAGACCTCACCACGCCTCGCCACGACACCTCCACCCTCGTCACTCCTGGTGATTCTACAAGATACGTCGGGACCCTGGGACCTCGCACCACCTCTCACACTATTCTCACCTTGCTGTTCATTAAAGGAATAATTGTTCACTGTCATCCGTGGTTTGAGTTGTGCTTCTGGGTTCAGATCAAATTCAATTCTTAACATATTTTATTAGTGTGAATGCTGCTACTATTCTTCTGGAATTTATTAGTGGGCTGGAATTTATTAGTGGGCTGTGCTCGCCAGCCCACTTTGGACACCTCTATAGCAGAGCTATAGGTGTCCATAGTGGCCTGTGCTCGCCAGCCCACTTTGGACACCTCTATGGACTATGGACCACTATGGACTATGGACCACTATGGACACTATGCACCACTATGGACACCTCTATAGCAGAGCTATAGGTGTTATTGCTCGCGCCTCTTCTTATTATTCATCCTCCTTCCGTTTTTGGCACTTTTCACGCCCCGCACCGTTGAGCGAATACAAACAAAAAATACATCAAAACGTGCGGCTCGGGCGGACTCGAACTGCTATTTTTCTCACCAAAATATTAATTTTTCGCGATGTGAGTCGCGAAAAACTGCGACTAATTTCCCATAAGGAATGAATGGGACGAGGTCAAAAGTCGCAAATCTGCGACATTTTACAAACATCTCCTGCTCGGGCATACGTTCACGTGGAAAAACCATTCCAGCTTTAAAATGTAGGCACAAGTCCTGAGTATTCAAGTTGTATTTGAACTTTTTCCTATGTTGTGTAGTTTTTGAACCGTGATCCTTGAATGAAGGTGAGTGACTGACAGAGTGAGCGAGATTCAAAAATTTGCTCCGAGATTTTCTCTTTCCGTGACGATCCTGACCACAAATTAGGCTCAAAAACAGTGATACTTTCCAGAGTTGTAGCCACACTTGTCTTCTTTCTCCCAATGTGTCCACTTTATCGGTAGGATTTACGGTTTTTGAATTATCGACCACTCACATGCACACAGACGCACACACACAGTATATTTCCCAACATTTAAACTACATTAAACGATCATTTTTTCACTCATTCAATGTGCGGCTTGATCGGACTCTGTATGCTATAATTCAGTCTTCTAGAATATTAATCTTTCGCGTCGTAAGACGCGAACAGCTGCGAGACACTTCCCATAAGGAATGAATGGGATGAGGTCAAAAAACTCGCAAATCTGCAATGTTTTTCAAACATCTCCTGCTCTGGCATACATTCAGCTAGAAACACCATTCCAGCTTTAAAATGTAGGCACAGGTCTTGAGTATTTTTGTTGTATTTGAACTTTTTTCCTATGATGTGTAGTTTTTGAACTGTGATCCTTGAACGATGGTGAGTGATTTTGGAGAAATTCTGGGTTTTCAATGATTGTGTAAGGGGGAATGTTCGTGCAGCAGAGTGGAGAGGGCCAACTGACTCCGTCACAGTCCGTTGCTACGGCCCCTGCCAACTGTCACCTAGCAACCGAAATCAGCTGGGCAAAGAGAGAGAGTGACAGACATACAGACAGGAGACATACATCAGACAGACAGACAGACAGGAGACACACATCGGACAGACAGACAGACAGACAGGAGACACACATGAGACAGACAGACAGACAGAGAGACATGTACACACACACACACACACACAGCCATGCTTAAGCTTGCACTCACATACATGCAAACGCACACACACAGTATATTTCCCAACATTTAAACTACATTTAATGATTATTTTTTCGCTCATTCAATGTGCGGCTCAATCGGACTCGGGTTGCTAATATTCAGCTTTACGAAATATTAATTTTTCGCGACATAAGTCGCGAAAAACTGCGATAAATTTCCCATAAGGAATGAATGGGGCGAGGTCAAAAAAGTCGCAAATCTGCGACGTTTTTCAAACATCTCCTGCTCTGGCATACGTTCACGTAGAAACACCATTTCAGCTTTAAAATGTAGGCACAAGTCCTGAGTATTTAAGTTGTATTTGAACTTTTTTGCTATGATGTGTAGTTTTTGAACTGTGATCCTTGAATGACAGGTGAGTGATTTTGGAAAAATTCAGGGGTTTTCAATGATTGTGTATGGCGGAATGTTCGTGCAGCAGAGTGGAGAGGGCCAACTGACAGAGTGAGAGAGACTAAAAAATTTGCTCAGAAATTTTCTCTTCCGTGAGGATCCTGGCCACAAATTAGGCTCAAAAACAGTGATATTTTCCAGAGTTGTAGCCACACTTGTCTTCTTTCTCCCAGTGTGTCTACTTTATCGGTAGGATTTACTGTTTTTGAATTATCGACCGCTAACCGACAAGAGTAGCTCTCAAATGCTCCATGTACTCCAATGTAAATCGGGAGGAGGAATCTCAAAACTGCACGCCTTTTTTAACTCGCTGCCATTCCACATTTCTGAAGCTAGGACCACAAAACTTGATGTGTGTGTTCCTTAAGGCCTTTCCCGCTTGATGGTGATGAAACTTTGCTGATGCCATGTTTGCTTTTTCGTCACGGGGCAAAGCGCACAGCCCACTCTCGCGATTTCCCGGCGGGGAATTGTCTAGTTATTAGTGTGAATGCTGCAAGCATTCACACTATTGTTCTTCTGGTGTTTATTAAAGTTATTATTATTCCAGCTTCCGTACGTTTTTCAGCACTCTTCTCCTTCTTCAAATCTTGAGCTATTCAAACCATTCAAATATCAAAATGTTCAGCTTTTTAAGGACATTACTGCTTGTATTTTTCTCATTTCAATCTTTTATACTTTTGGAAATATTAAGCTTTTTCTGCAAAATTTTGCCCATTCATCCTTATGGGGATTTTTTCAAATTTCATTCTGCTATAACTTCAGCATACGTTCAGCTATTCAAACCATTCAAATATTCAAATGTTCAGCTTTTTCAGCTCTTTCAACCCTCTGCTTTTCAACTTTTCAACTTTTCACCTTTTTCAGCTATTCAGCTTTTTCCCAAAAAAATTTAACATTGAATCAAATGGGAAAAGCTTCAAATCCTCTTCAAAACTCATCGACTTTCAACCTCTTCTTGTTCCTCATACGTTGAGCGAGAGACACCATTCAAACTTTAAATGAATCACAAAACCTTGAACTATTGACCTTGTATTCAGTTTTTAAAAATCTTGTACGGTTTTGAAATGGTCGCAGTTTTAGTTTTAAGGATTTTAAGCCCGTCTTCTGAGTTTATAATGGGTGTGTATTGCGTGAGCTAGAGTGCGTGACATCATCAACTGCCGCACCCCAGAGTGAGGAGCAGCTCCGAAAACGGGATTTTTTTTTGCTTCAGCTTGATTTGGATCCCACATCTTGTACTTGACATGGACAATATAGGCATATAAATGTAGGAAATCTTGTTGGGTTTCAGCTGATGGTCTCATTTCAGCTGTAGGACTTACGGTTTTGGATTTAGAAGCCCGAGAGCGACAAGCACTCCTGAATGTTCCCCATAAGCCGCAATGTTAATTTTGAGCCAAAATTTCTGGAGGATCGCAGGCGGTACATGTTTTGTCTCTCGCTCCTGTGCCCTCATTATGCACTCTACAGAAATAAAAATAACATGGGTGCGTTCAGCAATGTCTCCTGTTACTCAACATGTAACATGTTTTGCCGATAACTATAACGGTTTTCTCAAGAATCGCAGGAGTTTGGGAGGTATTCTCCCATTCAATCCTTATGGAGACATTTTCGTCTGTGTTTCTGCTCCTGCTGCAGCATGTCTGCAGCCATTTTAACCTCTTTCTGCCTTAACCTTCTCACCTGTCAGCCTTTTTTCACCTGTTTAACCTCTTTCTGCCCTCTTACTCTACAACTTTTTGGCCTTTTCAGTCTTTTTTTCACCTTTTTAAGCTCATTCCGCCGTCTTACTCTACATCTGTTCATATGTTTTCACCTTTTAACCTCTTCCAGGCCTCTTAATCTACAGATTTTCATATTCTTTTCACATTTTTTAACATCTTCCAACCCTCTTACTCTGCATCTTTTTACGTTTTCATCCTTTTCTCACCTATTTGAGCTCATGCACCCTTAAACTTCTTTACCTTTTCATCCTTCTTTCACCTTTTTAACCTCTTCCAGCCCTCTTACTCCACAGCTTTTCATATGTTATCACCATTTTAACATCTTCCAACCCTCTTACTCTACATCTCTTTACCTGTTCATCCTTTTCTCACCTATTTGAGCTCTTGCACCCTTGAACTTTTTCACCTTTTCATCCTTTTTTCACCTTTTTAACCTCTTCCAGCCCTCTTAATCTACAGATTTTAATATTCTTGTCACCTTTTTAACCTCTTCCAACCCTCTTACTCTACATCGTTTTACCTGTTCATCCTTTTCTCACTTATTTGACCTCTTACACCCTTAAACCTTTTCACCTTTTCATTCTTTTTTCACCTGTTTAACCTCTTCAAGCCCTCTTACTCTACAGCTTTTCATATGTTATCACCATTTTAACCTCTTCCAGCCCTCTTAATCTACAGATTTTCATATTCTTTTCACCTTTTTAACCTCTTCAAGCCCTCTTACTCTGCAGCTTTTCATATGTTATCACCATTTTAACCTCTTCCAGCCCTCTTAATCTACAGATTTTCATATTCTTTTCACCTTTTTAACCTCTTCTAGCCCTCTTACTCTGCAGCTTTTCATATGTTATCACCATTTTAACCTCTTCTAGCCCTCTTACTCTACATCTTTTTACCTTTTCATCCTTTTTTCACCTTTTTAACCTCTTCTAGCCCTCTTACTCTACATCTTTTTACCCTTTCATCCTTTTTTCACCTTTTTGACCTCTTCCAGCCCTCTTACTCTTCAGCTTTTCATATGTTTTCACCTTTTTAACCTCTTCCAGCACTCTTACTCTACTGCTTTTCATCCTTTATTCACCTTTTTAACCTCAACCCGCCCTGGGTGCGCAGTGACATTCCGACACCCCTCCATTGCGAAACCCCACCATTCCGAAACACACCCACTCCGACACACCGCTGTTCCGACCCTCCCCTCAAAACACCACTGTTCCGAAACTGATTTTCAAGTTTACATGACTTCCTACATCAAACACTGCCGTCCACACTCACACAACTCATTGCTTTTTATTGCTAATAGGCCTATGTCACTATCTTCATTTATTATGTATTAGGCCTATATTTTCGCTTGCAGCAAACACATTTAAACGTTTCTAACGTGTCTAATCTTTTTACACGCGCTATCCGTGGTGCTGAAATCCCCACTTCCAGCCGCACTCGCACAACTCTGAAATAAACTGTGGCCCATGGGTGCGATCTGCCGGGGAATGACCCCTCTGGTCGTTCGTTTTAACATAACTTGTCTTTGTGGAAGGTTAACAATGTATGAGTGGATTGAGCAGTGCTGCTCAGTTTGTCTTTGAAAAAAAAAAAGCAGAGGAGAAGACAATAGGCTACCTATGTATTTTTGATTCAATAAACATTAAATGAAATTGATTGTGTATCCATCTCTTATAGCCATAGAGGGGATTATCATGACCACGGATCTACACACGCAAACTGTGCGCACGCAAAGGCGCTGTAAGGCAAGGGCGCAAAGGCTGTTACATGATTACACTGAATGTAATAATGTCCGCAAACGTAATAAACCTCAAACTCCTATACTACTGACTGTGCGTGCAAAATCCAGCTGCTGACCCTCCGCTCCACTGTCACACAACGGATTCCCCGTCCGCGCTCCCTCTCTCTCTTATAATTGTTTGCCCGAAAAATAATTTCCATGAAGAAAACATCGCCTGACATTTAAATTTAAATTCCCATTGACAATACAAATCTCAAGAAATCTGGATGTATAGCTCATTTGTAAACACAACACTTATCAGTCTATAGGCAAGAATCTAAAGGTTTATTAATTCAATTCATTTCAAATTCGCTTTAGAATGCCACAACAACAATATTGCTCCAAGCACCAAGAACCACGAAAAGAATACCTAGCACAGTAAATAATAATAATAATAATAATAATAATAATAATAATAACTTTGAACATTATCACAATTAAGTTATCAATCTGCGATGTAAACAAAATGCAAACATTATAGACTTCTAACCATTTTTTAAAAGTGTCTGTATTTTAATTGAGGATAGTTTTTATATAAATTACACAAAAGGAAAAGAAAATGTGATTTGTTTAACCTATTTCAGCCAGAAGCGGTCATATTGACCGCACATAATTTTGCGGGATTTCATACATTGTCTCTCTTGTCTCTAACTTTGTTAGCGGTCTCCAGCTGTGCGACTGTAACACAACTTTATATGAAGAAGGACTAACACTAATAGCCTAATTGATTCTTATTTCTTCCACTTACAGAACTGTTTACGACTCGAAACAATGTTATTATATATGACGTTTCTGACCAAATTTCGCGGCTTCAAATGCATCAAATTCCCACATCCAGTTACGCAGGCAGCTGTCCAGGGTGCTGAACCAGGTCACAGATAAAGGCTGCACTCTGCGTTCTGATGTTTGCTGGGCAGATCTGTCCCCCTTGGTTTCTCATCCACTCTGTTGTGGGAGATCTCCCGCAGAGCAAAAGAAATAGACATTTTTTCTCTCCCCGCTCGGCTCGAGCCCGGCTGAACTCTGGCTTGAGCCCACTTCACCCAGGCGCGAGCCTGCAGCCCCCGCTCCTGCTGACAACAGACCGGGGGAGAAAACAGACATTCCTTTGCTCAGAACCCATATCAGGCTGTGTCTGAATATGTCCGAAGATCGGTATAACGCATTGGAGCAATTTTCATACAATTTGGGATATTTAGCATGATAAGTAATTTCAATTCAACATAGCCATTTGTCCAGCTGAAGCCGCTTGTTTTGCGGTTAATCAGCCACATGATCCGTTTGAACCCACAAAGGAAAAAAGGATAAATGCGCAGCCTCCGTTTCCTTTCTGATTGAGTCCGTTCGGAGTGGGGGGGTTTCGGAATGGAGGGGTTTCCCCAATAGACTTTTCGGAATAGCGGGGTCTTTGAAAAAAAGGGAAACCCCGCCATTACGATGAATTGAAGTCTATGTTCGGAACAGCGGGTTTTCGGAAAGGCGGGGTGTAACCTCTGGCCCTCTTAATCCACAGATTTTCATATTCTTTTCACCTTTTTACCCTCTTCCAACCCTCTTACTCTACATCTTTTTACATTTTCATCCTTTTCTCACATGTTTGACCTCTTTCACCTTCAAACTTTTTTACATTTTCATCCTTTTTTCACCTTTTTAACCTCTTCCAGCCCTCTTACTCTACAGCTTTCATCCTTTATTCACCTTTTTAACCTCTTCCAGCCCTCTTACTTTACAGCTTTTCATATGTTTTCACAATTTTAACGTCTTCCAGCCCTCTTACTCTACAAATTTTCATATTCTTTTCACCTTTTTAACCTCTTCCAACCCTCTTACTCTACATCTTTTTACCTTTTCATCCTTTTTTCACCTTTTTAACCTCTTCCAGGCCTCTTACTCTACTGCTTGTCATCCTTTATTCACCTTTTTAACCTCTCCCAGCCCTCTTACTTTACAGCTTTTCATATGTTATCACCTTTTTAACCTCTTCCAGCCCTCTTACTCTACAGCTTTTCATCGTTTATTCACCTTTTTAACCTCTTCCAGGCCTCTTACTCCACGGCTTTTCATATTTTATCACCATTTTAACCTCTTCCAGCCCTCTTACTCTACAGCTGTTCATATTTTATGACGATTTTAACCTCTTCCAAGCCTCTTACTCTACATCTTTTTACATTTTCATCATTTTTTCACCTATTTGAGCTCTTTCACTTTTTTAAATTTTCATCCTTTTTTCAACTCTTTAACCTCTTCCAGCCCTCTTACTTTACAGCTTTTCATATGTTTTCACCTTTTTAACCTCTTCCAGCCCTTCTACTCTACAGCTTTTTAGCCTTTTTAGATATTCATGTTTCTGCCTTTTCAACTCCTTCAAACATACAACTTCATGTTCAGCTAGAGAAACTGTTCAGCTATCAAAATGTTCAACTTTGTTAGCCCATTAAACCTATTGCTTTTAAGCCTTTCTGCCTTACCAGCTTTTGGAAAATTCTGCTTTTTCTGCAAAATCCCGACCATTCAGCCTATAGTTTTATGCATTTCTGGCAGTACGTTCAGCAGATTTCGCTTCAGTCTTCAGCATTCACACTGTATTTTCGTAGGAAATGCAAATTTTTCTAGTTTTTATTATTATTATATCTTCCGGGTCAGAAATTTCAGACCTTAACTCCTTCCACATTTTTCAACGGATTCACTCCATTCAAACACAGAATATTCATCTCAATTGGGAATCAACCGCGTCTATTTTTCTAATTGATATCATTCATAATTTCAGAAATATTAGACGTTTTTCGGCCTTTTTTTCCCATTCAAGCAGATGACGGAATCTTCAAAAATCTTCAATTTTCACACTTTTTCATGCATTTTCAAAGCTAATCTAATCATTCATACGTCCACATTAAAACTCCATTCAAACTGTTAAACGTTCACAAAGATTAGGACTTTCTCCCCTGAATTCAGCTTTGTCACAGCATTCATACTTTTTGCACAGTCGCTCTTCAAACATTGGAAACTTTTCAGCCACTTTGAGATTTTTGCATTGGTGTGTATGGGGTGGAATGTTCACAGCCATAGTGCAGGGGCCAACTGACAGAGTGAGCAGGAGCTGCGATTTATTCAGAAAATTTTGTCTTCAACTCGCCACCATTTCCACAATGTTCACTCCAGCAGAAAAATAAAAACACCAGATTGTAGGTACACTCGTGCTGGTGCCTACAGTCGATCTCTGGAGGCAATCGGACAAAAACTTTTGGCTCAGTGGGCATTTCACTGACAGGAACACCGACCAACTGCCGCATAGAGTCCCATTAAAATGAGAGGAAAAATTATCTAGATTCAGACAAACACATTCACTTTTCTAAACTGCTCAACAAGACACATTTCTGACCACAGACACACAAAAAATTCACAGAATGCTCAAGAAACTCTCATAGTTTTGACCATATCATCATTTTAGTGATAGCAGTTACTGTTTTGCAGAGAGAAGTATGATAATGTGAGGTGAGCCTCAGCTGAAATCACTGTTAAATCAGCTCTCACAGTCCGTTACCAGGACCAACCTGGTTACCATCACCGTGGCAACCCAGATCAACTGGGCCAATACAGGGAGACAGATTTATCAATGAGTCAGTTTGATAGACACACACACACACACACACAAATGCAGTCAGATATGCATGTTTCAGCATGCACACATGTACACACACACACACACACCTACACACACATATAAAGCCATGCTTTAACACACACTCACATGCACACAAACACACAGGCACACACACACACACACACACACATATAAAGCCATGCTTAAGCACACACACACATATAAAGCTAATCACACACTCACAGGCACACAAACACGCACACACATAGTATATTTCCCAACATTTAAACTATATTTAATGATTATCTTTTTTTTTATTCATTCAAGCCAGGAACTCCATTCAAATAATTAAATGTCTTAATCATCGATATATTGAGATTTATTGAATTTCTCAGTCAGATTCAGAGTATTTGATACATTCTCGACGTAACATCTCTTCATACTCCATCTGCTGCTTTTTAACACAAATTTAAGCTAGCATTGCAGTCTGTCTCAAACCTTATATTCTATTCTTAATGCTTCATTCTCACCAAACTATTAGGAAGCTTCATTGTCTTCAGATGAGACTTTAGATGAATTAAAGCAACCACTTCAGTTTGGCCTTAGTTTTTCAACCAATTCTACATTATTTTCAACCCAGAAATGTTTTTTAATTTATTTAAATATTCCCAATCATCGACACATCGAGATTTATTGAGTTTCTCAGTCTGATTCAGAGTCTTTGACTCATTCGTACTGTAACATCTCTTCAAACTCTACATATTTTAATGCTTCATTCTCACCCAACTATTGCAAAGTTCATTCTCTTCAGACGAGACTTCAGATGAATTAAAGCTACCAATTCAGTTTGGCTTTAGTTTTTTAACAAATTCTACATTCTTTCACAGTTTTAAGATATTGGGGACAATATTCAAAGTTTTCACAGCCAGCAATCCGCATTTGGCTTCAGCTGGTCAACAGGGAGCATTCACAACCGCAAGTTCTTCAGAACTTGCCTTTTCTAGTTTCATCCATACCTTATGTTTAATCCAAGAACACATTTTTTCACTTGTCTTTACTAACCTGCTTAGACAGCCAAGGAAAACGAGCCTGAACTGGGTGAGCAAAAAATCTTGTCGCTTCTCCTGGAGCCCATACTCACACCTGTGATTAAGTACAGGAACAAGAAGACAAACATGAACCCTCCACATTTATCAAGACCATTTAGAAACTGTCCAGCAATAAATAATAATAAATAAAACGAGCAGCACTTACTGAGGAAACCATTTAGCATGCTCCACTCAGGGAAAATCTTCAGCCTTCCAGCATCGCAGGCCTCCATCGCAGCCGAAACACGTCTTGACAGCATCATCACGATCTTGTGGAGAAATAAAAAAAAGTATACATAAGATGAAAGACAGCTGTTTGAGATTTGAATACACTTGGTTTGTTCCTCATATTTCATTTCATTATAGTAGAAAGTATAGCCCTATATTATATATTCAATTTATATGCATTTTACATTTGATTTTAATATTCACTTTACTTATTCAGATTTAGATTTTTAAATGGAAAACGTACATTTACAGATGCTTTCTCCTGAGTTTTGATGTGGCGAAGTCCTCGATAATGTCTTTAAAATCCAGGGAGGTTGTAAATCCATTCTCAATTGCCAACAGGGCAAAGGCATTCAGTTTTTTTTCTGTCACTGTTGCTCTCCGGTATGTTTTTACTCGTTTCAACAAAGAAGATGATCTTTCTCCTGAACAGTTTGCAATCGGTAATGTCAGATACATGCGAAGGCAAATGTCCACATTAGGGAAAGCATCCCTCAAGCCTAGCTCTAGGAGTTTCTTGTACATGGCCATGACTGACTCTTCATCTTTTACCATTGAGATGAACTGGCAAAACTCTGCTGTAAAGTCCTCCTCAAGATCCTGAGGGTATATTTTCTTCAGCTTTTCTGTGGCTACACGGATTTGTTCAATGTCCATTGATTTCGTTTTAGTAAGGAAACCAAATTTCTCCTCCACATTTTTGTATGCGTCTTTGCGTCGTTTCAATTCTTGTGACAAGCAGTCACAGACGACATAATGTGTGTCAATCAAGAACGCTTCAGCTCTGGGGGTTCCATGGTCAACTTTGATTTCATTCAAAGCATCTTGAATAGCTTTGTAGCCAAAGAGAATGTGCAGTACATGGTATGAAGTCAGCATTAGGATTTTTATTTTTTATTCTTGCCTGCAGTCCAGAATATTTCCCTGCCATATTACTTGCATTGTCATAGCTCTGCCCACGACAGTCCATCAAATCAATGTCCAGTTCTTTTAACTCAGATTTGAGTGTTTCCTCCATGTGTTCCGCAGTATGACCATGTAGTGGTATGAACTCCAAAAATCTCTCGACAGGCTCCCCACTTTTCTTCAGGACATAGCGAATGATCAAAGCGAGCTGATCAACATGTGTGACGTCAGGTGTTGAGTCCACAATGATGGAGAAATACTTGCCATCTTTAACTTCTTTTACAATGGCACGCAGAACCTTCTCAGCCATCAGCTGAATAAACTCATCACAAACTGTAGAGGACAGGTAACTGGTATTTCCCCTTCCCTTGTTTCCATATCTGGCTAGATGTTCTGACAGTAGTGGATCAAAGCGACTAATTAACTCCAAGCAGCCCAAAAAGTTCCCATTGTAGGGTGATCCTACTACCTCATCGTCCCCACGGAAGGGCAGTCCTCGTGAAGAAAGAAACTGAATAGTTGCCACTATACGTTTCAAAATGTTGAGCCAGTATGCTCTCTCAGACTCCTGTTGCTGTACTATGTTTAAATCTATGCGTGCATTTTTATTTCCAAGTGATGATAAACTCAGTACAGCAGTGCGATGATCCATACTATTCTCATGTTCGTGCAGGCGATGAGCACAGTTTTTCCAGTCATTAAATCCAGTGACAAATTGATTGTCTCTTATACTGAACAACTTGTTGCAGTAACAGAATACAGTGCCAGTAGACGGTGAGTACACTAACTATTTTCTTGACAGGGTTTCTCCATTTAGCTTTTTTCTAAAGAAATGTTCCTTAGTTAAGCTTCGGTTAACGTCTCCATATTTTCTCTGTGATGCAGAGAAATCTCCAATATTTTGACAGGGATGGTTTAGTGCAACGTACTCACGCATCCTGTCGTCAATTTGGTCCCACTTTGCAGGATCAGATGGATAGCTTGTCAATAACGTTACCCTTTCTGGGTGTAGAGGCTCCGTGAAAACTACATTGGGCTTACTTTTTCTGGCCGGCTGCTGTTCTTCCATCATTTTGTCATTCTCCTGTGATGGCACTGATGTTGACGACCCCAAAGCGTCTTCGTCTTCGGCTGCGTCTTCGGGCCGCGTCTCCGGGCCTGGCTCGGCCTCTGGCTCTGCTAACACTAGCAGGTTTACAGCTGTCGGGCAGAAACTTCTGTATAGCCCCCCGCTGTCTCTTCTTTTGTTCCTCTTCATTTTTTTTCTTTTTACATTTTGCTGCACCTGAAAGCATCTCAAATGTTAGCCTACTCAAAAAACGACCTGGCTGCCTGCTAGCTTAATTGTCCCGCTTAGTCCTGACCGGCTGACCTCCGCACTGGACTTAACTGACTGGCGTTAATGTGACGTGACGTGACGTTACGTTAAGATAAACAACGTCACTATTTTTAGTTAATTAATAAACATTGATATATTAACACTGAAGTAAATTGTAAATAGGATATTTGTATACATATAAAAAAAATATTATTATTATTTTTTTTTTTTTTTTTTTTGGTGCCTCTGTCTGGGACCCCCCTGCCAATCAGGCCCTAGGCACGTGCCTACTTTGCCTTTGCATTAATCCGGCTCTGCCTGTGAGGGTTTTACTTAGGCACAGAGGTGCTTTAAGCTACGTGCTAACACGTAATTATGTTGGCTAGGTAGCACTCAAGTATCGGATACATTTAAAGCTCAACCATGTGATGGTGGTAGATGAAAAGTTAAGGGATCACCAAAGATATCAATATAATCACAGTTGGTCTGCATGTCATGGCACTCTGTGACAGTTGTTGAGATATGGTGGCACCAATGTAACATCTCTTCGTCTTATTCTGATTATTTGTTGAACTGATTTAACTTTTTGTTTTGTTTTGTTTTGACATGTCTGAAATACAAATGTTCATTCATTCATGGACACCCACTCGTTACGTTGCATAAAACAAGGACTCTGTCCCGGATCATTTCCATTCAAAACACAGCCACTGTGAACAGGAAGAACTATAACACCAAGGTATAACTGATCTATGTTCATATTTGTTCCTGGCTATTATTTTGAGACAGACTTGACTGACTGTTGACCCTCCTTTGGGACTGATCTGTCTTTTTCCTTTCCCTTCATTTACATAAACTCTAAATCAAAGCAAACCTTATAAATTCAATGTTTATTGTGATATTTTGAAAACATGACAGGCCTTTTAAAATGTGTTGAGTTTTTCAAAACCACTGTAAAGCCTTGTCTGCACTCATGTCCACCTGCTCAGTATATTTCTGTTTTAACTGCTCTCAGGATTTATGAGCTGACTCAAAACGATTGAGACTAGTTCAATGTTTTATTGATATTTCTTTTACATTCTGCACTTGAAAAATGTCTTCTTTGTTTGAGTAGAACAAAATGCAATCTGTTATCAAAAAAAAAAACAACACTGGTTTCTGGTTTTAGATTCTTACAATGTTTATTAATGAATGAGCAAAGATATCCTGGAGCTTGTAGTCAATCTGTGGTTCTTGAGAGCATCCAGATGGTCAGTCTGCTGCTGCTTCCTTGCCTGATCGTGGTCTGAATTATTAATTTTCTCCGGTATGGAGGGACTCCCGTGGCTCCCATCGGTCCTGTTACACAAAAAGTCTTAAAAATAACTTTAAAATAAGTCTTGTCTAGAACTCATTTGTGGGATATCCTGTGATTTAAAAAAGGGACGGATATAGAAAGTAGATTCAAAATGATATCCAAAATAAAATGATTATGCTTTGAACCATTTGGTTATAGTCATGATCTACCCATGGGTAGCTTTTACAGCCCCGTCAGTAGTACCGCCTTTAATTCTGTGACTTATATAAACTCAATATTAAGACATATATATATATTTTGGATATTGTTAAATAGTGGTTCTGCATTAATTATGTTTTTTACTGGTTTTAAAGACTACATTACAGTAAAAGTGACGTCATTTTCTGAACTCACCCGACTCTTCTAATCGTTCTAATACTTGTCTTTACTCGCTTTGTCATTATATCGACAATACTGATGAATATTATTTATTATTATCATTGTGATAATATTTTGTGAAAGAACCAATTGTCACCCATGTTGTCGCAACAGAGAGGGTATTTCAGTCTCCCAGTTGTAGCATTAATAAGGATTTAAAAAATATCTAGATA
>NC_044194.1:34308602-34321306 GCF_900880675.1 Sparus aurata
GGTGTATCGGGCTGTGGCTGTATAAAGTCAATAGATAATCAGAGAACCGTGTGTCTGTTGTGTTTATACTAACAAATTTCACGTGATATGTGCATCCATTGAGTGAGCAACACACAATTTACAGTGTGCCGGTATCACACCAATCAAATAATGTGGACTGACTATGTACACACCAGACGCTCTTTCTTTTAAAAAAAAACAGCAGTCAAGTATCTCTGTGATGGTTCAATGTCTAAAGCCCACAGGGTGTGTGTATGTGTGTGTTTGTGGGTACGTGCTATATCCGGTGTTTATATTGCTATTTGCGCCAATCAAAGGGGTTAGTGTTGCTGCGTTGCCAAAATCGAGTTGCCATTGTATGAATGAGCCTGATTGTTAGCCTCGCAGAACAACACTGGTTTTACTGCACTACTGCAAAAGATTTATTTCTCAGACACTTGAACAGCTTTGTGAGCATCACATCAAAAACCGCATATGGTTCGAGGGTATTTGGGTGGAAGAAGGAGGAGGTGGAAGCCTCCAAGATGGCAAGTCTAATTTGCAGCAAGCATATCAAATCACACAGAAAAAAATGAAAGTGCCAAAGCTGAAACAAACAGCATCACATGCTTTAGCACAGAGGAGTTTTTTTTTTCAACGGAACAAGCATAAAGAGTTCACTTTCACTGAAACAATATGCGCATGCACAGACACACTGAAAAACCAAGAATAAACCAATTAAGTGGAGGATGAGGGATTAAGACCCGTTAAAGGTCAAAAGTAGGCAAAGAAAAGCAGTCAAGAGGAAAAATAATACAACTTGCAGCAAAAATGATTGGTGTGTGTCGTTGTGTGTGCAGGTGTATTGAGGGATAACACGGGAGCGGAAGAACTATAAAAACAAAACCTATTGTCTAGAAAGTGTAATGATAAATTGAAGTTGCTAAAAACAACTCAGTTGTAAGACATGTGGGGACAATTAAAGGCTTTTTAATCAGTTTGCAGCACATGAGCCATTCATGGGTGAGACAGGAACAAAGCCTAAGGGATACTAGCACTCGGAAGAAAGTTTGACTTTGTCACATGTTGGCAAACTTACACAATTAGAAAAAAACGAGTTAGCTTCATATTTGATAGTTTTTGCGTAAACATGTGAGTGTTTGTTTGCTATTTCCTATAATGAGAAGAGATTGGTGGTTGTCTTTTAATATTTAAAAGTGCTATTTGTAGTAAAAGTGGATTTTTGAGTCTGATTCCCAAAAAATCAAGAGTCAAAAATCTTTGGGGTTGTAGGAAGGCCAGCTAGCTAGAAATGATCTCCATGAGCTGGTTGAAAGCACCGTAATTGTATTGTTTGAAGCAGTGGCGTTCCAACGACTGTGACGGACATTCATCGTATGGTGGCAGTTTGGCTAGATTTGCCCAACAAAACTGGATAGGTGTACATACATATATTACGTTACATACACAACTTAAGTTACACTATTTACATCATGTAAGTTTACCCTGTCATGAAGTTTAAATAGCAATAACGTTTAGTTTCACACAGGACAGGATCATTGGTCTTCTGGTTGAAAGTCATGTTTGGCCCATCCATCCATCCATCCATCCTGTCTTCCCTATGCAGACTTCGTTGCTCTTCATGCTCCAACACCTGACTTCCTCCTTTATCGCCACTAGAGGTTGCCACCTGACAATAAACGCGTCACAGAGGCAAAATTAAACTGTGTGAATGTTCCGAAGCTTTCAGCCATCAGACTTCTGATGGAGCATGCTCATGCCTTAAAGCAGCAGTCTGGAGTTTTGAGAAAAAAAGTAGACTTGGCCAGAAAATTTCAATGATACAGCTCCCAGGTCAGTCCTTCTTCCTCTCTGCTGCTGCAGCCCTGCCTTCAAAGCTCCTCCCCACAGAGGAACCTGCTGTGCATGAGCAGGCTTTTAACCAGGTAACAGAGGACGCCAGATAACCAAGACGGCGCATTAAAAATAACAACAACAACACAAGCCCTGATTGTTCTCTTTGCCTCATGCCGAGTCACTGTAGATATCCCGAGTAACAAACTATATTCCTCATATCACGGTAGACAGAGTTACCAGCTAATCATTACCCGGTGCAACGCCACGCCTTTCTGAAGCATGAGTAACGTTATTTCTCTAAACCAATTCAACCACTTAAGAGAGTCATGAACACAAACTAACGTTATAACTGCCCGGTCACATGAAAGACGTTTTGCTAACCAGTAGCCATAAAGACAGAGCTAAACACCGGAGTGAGCATACAAGCTAACAAGCTAGATTTAGCAACAAGCTATGTAGCTCGACTGCAACAACGTACGGCCATATGCGCTATTGCCAGTATTACTGTAACCGCCGTCACCATAGCCTTGTGGTTAACCTATAACCTATACCCTTGTGGAAACCTATATCAAGCAGGGGTCCTTACTTGTCCAACAGAAAAGTCCTTACAAATCCCACAGCTCCCTCCACCTCTGAAATGACGCTCCAATATTTATCCTTGTTTTCTCTCTGGCTCGGTCCAATTCTTTCTTTTTACACTGTTTTTCTTTGTCAGTCTTCTTATTTCTTCTCTTTTACGTAGGCAATGGTGGGGCGTTCTTCAGCTCTGTTGTTGTCGTCTGTTCTTCACCATTGTTTACATTTTGGGCTTGAACGTATCTGATCAGGTCAGAGCAGGCACTGCGTCTGCGTGGGGGAGGGGCACTGCCCAGTATGTGCTGCGCGAGGACTTAGACACTCCCCTTGGCTCTGATTGGTTGTATTGACACGGGAGTGGTGGATTCTTGCAAATCAAATTACAGCCACTGGGTGGAGCCACAGACAGTTGATTTTTACACAGCTGACCTGTATCTTATTCTACTGTCAGATCATGGCAATTTAAGCAAATATGAGAAAAAAAATAGTTACAGACTACAGCTTTAATTGCGGATTAGCTTACGGCTGTAGTGAGTCTTCTAGTAATGGGTGTATGCTACCATTCCTTAAACTTTTTATGTTATATTTGAGGTTTTGGAAAGGCTTAGAGAAAGAGAAATGCATCCAAACTTCTGTGAAAGCTTTGACAGGCTTCCTCGTTTGGGAGCTAAGCTGTGATTGGTCAATGTATGACGGAGCGATGTAGCAATTAGTCAGTTTAAACTGCTGATATTATACCCTTTACTTCCTCTCCATGTCCATAATGACCATCCAAAGATTAATGGTCATTCCACTGGGGCAAAGATAATCTACTGTCATGCTTGTGTTGCAGTTGGTGCGACAGTAAAAGAAGAAAGCTGCCATAAT
Source organism: Sparus aurata (assembly GCF_900880675.1). Taxonomy (NCBI): domain Eukaryota; kingdom Metazoa; phylum Chordata; class Actinopteri; order Spariformes; family Sparidae; genus Sparus; species Sparus aurata. The sequence continues at coordinate 34,311,882 of NC_044194.1, forward strand.
TCCTGGGGAGTGCAGGGTTATGATTGATTTGTCCTCGTGAAATCAGGAGCTGAACTTCAACAGGTCTGGTTTATGTGATTCTGAAAACCATTTCCAAGAACAGTGAAAATGACACGTTCAAATAATTGAGTTTTACCACTGCCGTTACTATCTGTATAAACACTGTCGGAGCTGGTGACTCTCATGACATGTGTGGCTGTCAACTGACACAAGTCTTGTCTGACCCCAGTCTTGTGACTGAAGCCCGGGGTGTGTGTTGGAAAATCTTCCCCTTGATTAAAAAGTACCCAGATGGGTGAGCAGGTCAGGAAGTAGGCTCAATTTTGGAGCATTTCAGGACAGGTGAAAGTTCGGTTTTTAAGTGACCAAATCAGTTAAAATCGAAATAGGTCAATCTTCTTTAAAAAAATTTCTTTTTTTTGGCTTTATTGATAGTACAGCTGAAGATATGACAGGAAACAGGGAGAGAGAGAAGGGGAGTGACACGCAGCAAAGGGACCCAGCCCGGGAGTCGAACCCAGGTCCACTGCAGAGCCTCGGCACATTGGACTCGCGCTCTACCAACTGAGCTAAACAGCTCCCTGGTCAACGTCTTCTTTTTCAACAAAGCATCGCTGATAAGTTGACTTGTCAAGGTTTAGTAGCCCTGCCTTGATGTACATATCCCTATTATCCCTAAATATCCCTATTTTGTTTAAATCTGGTTAGAATTAATGAATTCCTTTGCATACATTTGTATTTTCGCATGGACCTCCACTTTACCTTGGCCACCGTCCAGCTCACATTTAGTTCCCTCCCGATCCCATCCCAGCTTTACCGTAGTGACTGTTTGTCTCTGTTTTCTTGTGAAGTAACCTCTTCAAACTTCTCACCAACTCACATCAACTATCCTACTAATCTTCTTCCTCTTGCCCTGCTTGAACCATCTGCTACACTGCTCCACACGACTACTGGAGGTTCTACTCTGTTGGTCCATCTCAGTAGGCTTTCAAACTGGCCTTGGCTTGTGTCAAGGAGGGTGCACATGCAAGATATTTGACATAAGAGTAATGTATTAACAGAAAAGTCAAAACAAAATAAGGACAAGCAAAAGATGCATTTGCAGAGAGATTGTCAGCTGTAGGAAGGGACAGAGTGAAGGGCTGAGCTCCACCGACCGATCCAGCCAATGACCCTGCTCTGCCCACCGGGCTCCAGAAGAGAGAGCTCAGTGGTCGTCACATCTGGTTTTACACATTTGTTATGTCTGTAAAACAGATGCAAATGTTTAAAGTCTGTGTAAAGCAGGAAATACATTTGTGTTATGAGTTTGTCACACCACAGAAACATGTGTCATTGACCACTGAGCCAAATTTGAAAGATTCAAAAAATTGCCAAGCATATAAAATTAGGTCTCAAAATCATGGAAAAACAAGCACTTCACTCTGCTGTGAAACACTGGGGGCGTGTCAGATAGAGGCGCTGCAACCACGCCCACGCGCGGGAGGGGAGCCTCCTCCGTGTACTGTACAAGGACGTAACCTACAGTAACAATGGAAGCTAGCAGCGTCATCGGACGGACCCAGCCCGACCTGTTTGAGCCATCAGAGCCAGAAACTGACTCTGAGTCAGACACTGGTAGGGCTCAGCCTCGTTCCTCACAGTCCATGTTTTACATTACACACAAACGTAAAAACCCCAGTCTACATATAATTCCTATATTGGTGCACATAAAATATTACCTGTAGATTATCATTGTGCTGTCAGATGGACTCCGCTCAGGGAATGAGGCCAAATCATGTCATGATTAAATACAATAACATTTGCTAACATTACATGGGCATGACAGGATGCACGATGTAAAATCACTTTCAGGATTTGCACCTTCAGCAAAATGCATTTAATTGCCCAAATGTACAATATTTATAACTTACATAAGCACACACTTACTGTACACTTAGAGCTTAGATCTGGCCCAAAAAAATCAAGCCAGACCCGAGGCCGAGCCCGTGCACGTGTGTCCGAGCCGGTTCCGGCCCGGCACATTAACTGTAATTAAGAGCCTGAGCCCGATTTAAACCCGACATTTTTTTATAATACGTGGGCTGTTATAACGGACGTTCTCAAGCTCCATGTTGCACTTAAACTACACAATCAGTGATGCCGGTAAGGCGTTACTTTAATCTGACTTTTTTCAGTGAGGAGTAATCTAACGTGATAATATTTCCAAACCACTAATCAGATTAAAATTACTTATTCAAATCACTTTGCGTTACTATTATTATTGTCATTTTCCTTAGTAAAAATATATATTTTTGCTTTCTTCTTGCATCTCGGGGAGTGACGTCACGGCGCGGGAGAAAGTCACGTTTTCAGCACGAGGACACTCACTCATGTGTTAAAACTACGCAGCGGCACAAACAACATGGAGGAAGGAGAGAGATCCGCCTTTTGTAACTGGAAATACAGTCATTATTTTGAGTTATTAAAAAAAACACACACACACACAAATGCTTGATCAAGGGCCGGCCCGACCCGGCTGATGATAATGACGGGAAATATCGGCCCGACCCGGCCCGCCGCTCGGGCTCAGGCAGAGAATCTAAACTCTACTTACACTCTCTGGCGGGCACGTAATGCCGGACGAGAGTACCTGTCTGCGGGACGGTCGCAGGCGGGAACATATGCCGGCGGCGGAGATGAGAGCATGCGCTGTCGGCGGGATGGGAGGATGCAAGCCGGGGACAGAGAGGGTCGGTTCGGCCCCACTGACCAGAGTCAACGGACTCTGCAGATATCCAGACTTTACCTGGTGACAGTTGCTGTAACTATCGGAGGTAAAGTGGACACTGCAGAGACGGGTGATGTTGGTGATTTTTAACTCTCCACAGTAGCTCCTCTTGACAAAATTGATCCACCGTTCCTTACGTTGTAGTCCGTAGGAAACTTAAATAAGCTAACAGTGCCGTTACCCTGCACACTGTGGCATCCCTGAAGATAGCGATGTGGAGGAGACATGACTGTTTAGCTGACTGGTTGACTGGTTAGCTAGCTGCAGACTATTCTAAGAGATGCTATCCAAGACTTGAGAGCAAGTGGAAAAACCACCGAAGCTAATGCGCTGAATGCATTATACCGCAGGGCCGGGTTTATGCAAATTGCGGCCATGATTTCTGACCCGCCAATTAAATCCTGAACACAGAAATCGTGAAACACAGTTTGTGAGCCTAGCTCCAAAATTAAATTCTAAATGGTTGAATGTCTTTTTACATATTTTAAGGAACTACATTTATGTTTCTTTTTAATGTTTAGAAGAAAATGGCTGAATTTGCTTTACACAGACTTTAAAGGAAATATCTCATGCCCATTTTCATGTTCATTTATTTTATTTGGGGCTGCTATCAGAATAGGTTTACATGCTTTAATGCTTAAAAAACAGATCAGTTTTCTCATACTGTCCAGAGCTACAGCACCGTATTCTCCCTCTGTTCGATGTTCAGTAATAAATCATGCAAATGTGTGACATGATGACTTAATGCGATGACAAGAAGTAATGGAATTAAAGGAAGGACTACTGACGAGAAGTTTCAGGATCGGTGGTTTCTGTGGGAGAGGGGAGCTTCTGTTGGTCAGGGCTTTTTAACCTTCAAGACCTTTTACATGAGTAGGAAACTATTAACACACTGAAAGAAAAAATTAAAAAGAAGAAAAAGCATTAGGTCTTCTATAATGTGAATTTTTACTGTAAATAGACACCCCCACCATCAGGTACACTGTCTTTAGTAACAGAATAACTAGTAAGTAGCTTGACAAAATTGCATTTGGTTATTTTCCACCACTGGCGAGCCAGCAGGGTAAAAAAAGAAAAAGAAAAAAAAAAGCCTCTGTCCCTGACTACTGGAGAGCAGACAGACGTGCTGGAGGATGTCGGATGGGTCTTCCAGAGATATCAAAAGAGGATTAGAAAAAGTGAACTGTGGGGGCCTTTTCATTCAGCTGGACTGATCTGTCTTGTCAACACAGACCATGTGAAAAGGAGTAATCTGTGCTCAGAGATGGACAGTCACAGCTGAGCAGCTCCTGTCAAAAGGTGCTGGCCTACACACACACACACACACACACACAGATGTAGGGCTGAATGGATTGTGGCGGCGTCACTGCTCCGGACTCTCCCTCTCATTGACCTCCATTCTCCAGGTACCACTCCAGGAATGTGCCAGTTCTGTTGTGCAACACACTCCACCACTTTGTGTTTGAATTAGTTAATAGTTTATTGACTCTAGAAAGCGAAGTGCCCCCTATCATATTATGGTACGTTTGCTTAGTGTTAGCTGGCTCTGAATGTGAATTCACTTTTTAAGAATATTTGCTGGAGACGCACATACTTGACACATTTCAACAACCTATCAAAGAGGAATGAGCTTCAGCCCGTCCTGCTGCTTTGTTCTCAGCTGTCTGACTTGACATTCTGCAGGTGTGCTTTGTCCTGCATGGTGGGCCTATCCGTCACACTTGAAGGCCTCAAGCAAGCAAGCTGTTGCCAGCCAAACAAAGCCATTAGCTTTTGTATTAGGGCTGCTGATGGATTGCATTAGCCTTAATATGGATGTGACAAACATGGTTTTTGCGCATTAAACAGAAGAGAGAGTGGAGGAAGAGAGATATGAGGCTTATGTATCTGAAGGCTGTGGTACTTGAAACTGTTAACAACACTTGTCTTGTACTTTTCCAGCTCTCATTTTTCAACTTGTCCTCTTCTTAGTCGCTGTTGACTTAGTCACTGCTCTCCCTCACCAGCATAGTTTAATACCTCATACACTTGATGAGATTATGTCTTTGCGGAGCAACCCTCCAACACTGATTAGTTCAAGACCAAAGGTCAGAACTTCTGCGAGCACCTCTGTGTTTCCTCAAGGATTAGCTTCACATTTGGATTAAAAATGTATGAACTGAAACTGTTGGAGCTCCTTCTAAACCTTCATTTGTCCAGATGAAACTAGGAATCTCGCTGATGATGTAATGTAATGTAATGATGTAGTCCTGCTGTTTCCATTAGCTTTACGGCATGCAGCGGGGCGCTTTAGATCTGACTGTGAGGTGTTCAGGGTCAGTGTCAACAACAGTCTTAGGTTTAGTTCACAAGTGACGCTGGATTTTAATCTTTCTATCAGAAAGGAAAAGGTTCACAATTCTGAAAGCAACACTCTGTTGAAATTGATTTTTCTTGTGATTTGGCACCCCGAGGCAGACAACAGCAGGGTGAATAGACCCTAACAGTGTGGGTGTTGTTTTTAAGAGCATCTTCATACCTTGTATTAATGTCTGACTTGGATGATCTGATCACATATGGACAGCTTTAAGGGTGTCAGTTCACACCTGGCATTAATGTGGTGAGTGACCACTTGTGATCAGATCATTTTTTTCCACTCAAATAATCATTTACATCACTGGGACACTGGGAAATATATAACATTAATTGAAATCACAAGGAGAAACAAATGATAAGACTTTTTCATAAACAGCGCTTCACAAAGTTTATTACGTTTCTTGCAACACAACAACACAGAAACTTGAATGATGTTTTATAGGAGTCTAAGGGTGGACTCACACTGGGCCATCCGTACCGTGCTGAACACATTTGACCCCCACAGTCCAGTTGGTTTGACTAATGTGGGCACTCTGTACCACACTTCCTTGGCCCTGGCACGGTTGGAAGAGGTGTGCTTTGTCACAGCACGATTGCTCATGCAATAGAACAAGCACTGTTCAGCAACGTGGACATTAAGTATAATCATGTGTATTAAGCTGCCTTGCATAATCAAGAAATCCAGGGATGTAAGAGGGCCGCCTGTGACCAAAACGACACAAAATAAGCCACAAAAAAGTCAGAGAAGTTGGTCATGTTCTCTGTGTTATTCTCCTGTTATTGTGAGTGCAGGGCAGCGTGGGGGTTGGAGAGGAGGAACAATCGTGCTTCAGCATAGTATGGAGCAACATGGCCAAGTGTGAGTGCACCCTAAAGCTCTCCACAGGAGAAGTAGCCTATATTGGTTACTGTTTACTGTATTTGTTAAATGAACCAATAAAATGTCTTCTTTCATAAAATTTGTGGAAATGTGGAAATAACAAAACGTTTGAAGTGAAGACAATTAGACATGAAAGCAGACAGGCTGGTACAATGATGCCATGAAAGCCCCAGGAAAAGAAACATGTTCTGTATGTAATGCCAAATTTACTAGAAAGCACAAAATTTAGAATTTGCCATAACAGTCCAGTATAAGATTCTCCTCTCCTAACTCTCAAATTTGCGTTCTTTTTCTAAGGGAGCCTGTGGATATTGCAGTTATCAGTTTAATAGTGAAATCAGTTGAAACAGATGTCCACAAATATTTTCTGCAAATATTGGCGGGTTAGAAAAAGTCTGACATTTCATTTGGTTTACAGTGAACCACATGTGAATCAGACAGCTTGTAATCCATTGGCTTTTTCTTGTCTCAAAGAGGACGTCAGTTGAGTTGGCGGTCCATTAGTGTGGACTCGTGTTAGCATCCTGTTGCCATTACAACCATGTATTTTGGTTTACACTACAAAAGATATGTAGTCATGTGCATCCCAGACCACCTCAACAAGTGGTTTGAGTGTGCGTCTTGGTGGCTGTTTACAGCTGTCCACTTGGGACTGGATCACCCAAGGTGCATGTTAAGTTCTGAACAGGCTCTTATGACAAATCTCAATACACCCCTTGTCCATCCCTAAATATGAATGTGCAAAGTGGAGGGGTAGAGCTAAGTAGTAGGGCTACATATAAAAATGGTGTAAGGTGGTGTAAACTGGATGAATGTAATAATGATCAGTGTCTCAGTGAATTGCGTAACTCCAGTCATTTTCCATTGAGAGATAGTAAAGGTATTACGAGCTACAAGAATGTGAGCCCTTGCATAACCTTGAAGGGAACAGTTCAGTAACACCTGGGGTTAAACTACAAAGGCACTTTCAAACAGATTCACACAAAGCAGTGCCATTCTAATGATTAACCCACTCTATCCAGCACACACACACACATTCTGTCGAAGTGAAAAATATCTCTGCTGGCTCAAGTGTGTATTTTTGAAGAATTCCATCCCAGGTTGAACTCCCTACTGACAGCTATGTATAGGTTTCCATGTATTTGTTTCACTACCCCGCAAAAGAACATCAAACACTTCAGTTTCTCAGTATCAGGTTTCTGAAGACAGATTGAATCGAGCGTGTGTTTGACCTCAGGAGGAGATAATCTTTGCTCGGGGCCAGCATTTAATATCTTAAGAGCTCCAAGTTTTCCCCAGCCATACAGAGCCGTGGGGCAGCAGCTCTCCGCCACTAATCCACTGTGGATACACCTCACGTCAGTGTTGTTTTTCTGCCTTTTGTTTCAAGGTGTAATTTTTCAAATGTTATTGTATCATATTACAGAATGACATGTGCATTCCCATTCATGTGCTCGAGAACATTATTTAAACTAGCAAACCACTTCTTTGCTTTAACTTAACTTAGGGGGGGGCACACATTTTCCCGCAAAGTCAAAGAACCAAATTTTGCACAAAGAAAACACATCCGCCATTGAACAACCAAAACAGGAAGAAGCATTCTTTTCCCCGGTCACTAATGGTGGAGCAACTGCAGTCTACATTGACAGCAAAAGGTAAAGCGGGAGAGTGATCTCAGTTGTTGGAGAGCGCTGGTGTTGTGTCAAAGTCTGTTCCCTCAGTGATATGTTTTGCCCTTACCGCTTGGCTAAGACGGATCTAAACCGATTTATTTCTACCAGATCAGTAGGTAACAAAACCTGCCCACTACAACCAGGCATCCATGCACTATATGGTGCGTGTGTGTGTGTGACGGTTGCGTTGCAGAACTGCTGTAGCTCCCACGCAATGTCTTGGTGCAGCGTGGCTGGTGCAGCGTGGCTGCTGCAGCGCGGCTACTGCCAGCCATATCTTTCACATGGAGTTTGATAATAATCAACAAAGATGATGGCGTGATTTTTCTTTACCTTTTTTGATATAGACAGAAAAAGAAAAAGAGGGCGTTGGAAAAATACTGCCCTTCACCTGTTCAACTGTGTTCTCTTCATCTCTGTGACAGAGTATAAACATTCATACTAGGAATTACTTCAACAGGTCGAGGAGGCAAAACAGTAGCTGAGACTCTCTTCCACAAACTAGAAGTCATGCAGAAGGTCTCAGATGAGTCTTCAGCTGAGCTCAAATCTGAGACAACCAGACAGATTCAACTCCATTATGAGGTCCTGAAATACCTCAGACAGAACAGGGCCTAAGGAACCAGAGGCTGAAAACCTCAAGAACTTTAAAATCAGAGGCCTTTCGTAAAGACTTACATCTCTAGAAGGGGAAGAAAATGAGAACGGAGGCAGAGTGGAGCAAACTGGAGGCTGTTAGAATCTGGGAGGTGAGATGCTCACAGAGAAGCTTCCAGCTGAAAGCCAGAGGCTGGCTGACAAGCTGAAAAGGGAGGAAAAGATGCACGAAGCTCTTGGAGACGTCACAACGCTCACTCAGATGCTGGATAAAGAAAATGCTTTGAGGAATCAGGCAGAGAACTATGTGCTGGAGGCTCTCCAAAAGAGACTTGAAGGGCGTAGATGGCAATCCTCTGCAGGGACGAGGACTTCCTGCTGCAACAGGAGGAGCTTTTCACTTTGTTTCATAAAAAGAGGAAGGGGAAGAGTTGAGCGCACTGAACACCAAGCAGCCCTCTCTTGGATGGATGGGTGTTTACAACTAATGTTCAACACTCATTTCTGAAATGATAAATATGACATGAAACAGCAGCATGACGGCTGACACTATGCTGAGAAAATGATTGGTGTTGGTTTGTGTACATTTGATTTAATTCCAACTTTATCACAATGTGAGCACAAGATGAACTAAAAAACCTCAGTTCTTAAAACTTTAACACAAATTAGGTAATAACATAGTACCCACTTGTTGATATGGTATCTGAGTGGTGCACATTCTTTAACAGCTTTGTAATTATTTGGAACACAAATTACATAGTTAACCTGGGCCCTTTTGGGGCAGGTGAACAATGATGAAAAGTCTGGAACAGCACAACATCAGCGGTGGAGGAAATACTCAGAATCATCAATACTTTACTGATTTAGCATTTATACTCTAAAATCTCTATATCAAAATCAATGCAGCAATACTTTCCTTTTTATTCCGTGCATGCTTCTTCTTAGAACATTACCCACAATGCAACTTAAACGCCAACAGTTTGGTCAGGGAATCTGTGCGTGTCTGGGGGACCTTAAGGATATTGGTTCAGTTTTATTGTCTCAATTAATTGCCTCTGTTTCATAGGGCCCAGAGGACACCTGGGCCGGCTCAGAAGGGTTCTCTACATGTATATAGTTTTGCCTATAATGAATTCAGTGATGTCATGGA